>NW_026970515.1:0-205000 GCF_028390025.1 Pseudophryne corroboree
GCATGCGCATGCACAGATTAGCCATTTTTTTTCAACTGATTGCTACGCAGCGAACAACGGCAGCATGCGATCAACTCGGAATGACCCCCTATATACATAGAAACATGGATTTTTACTGCAGGAATTATGGTTAGTTTAGGGGTATCGGTTAGGGTCAACAGAGGTGTAGCTAGGGGTCCAAGCGCCCCTGGCAAAGTAAGGGACTGGCGCCCCCCCTTTCGATAAAGCATTGCAGTCCATTGGCGGTTACCATGTTGGAGCCACAGCAACTGACCCCCTCCCCCACACGCTGCCCTACATCATCGGCTGGGATTCACTGTTGGTGTGAAGCCACTGGGAACAGTCTGGTAGCATTAGCAGCAGTCTGTGTCATAGATAGGGAAGGCAGAAGGTTAACTAGCTAATAGCAGTCTGTTGGCAGCAGAGGCTGGGCGGGGGGCTGAGAATGAGCCAACGCTGATCAGTGTCCAGTCTGCTTAGACAAAAATATTTTGTGATCAGGGCTGGTTCCAGACCAAAGGAGCCAATGGCAAAAATTTCCTTTGGCACCCCCCCCCCCACACACATACACACACACCAAAAAAGAACATATCCCAGTTTAACATAACGCTATGTGGTGCAAGGTGTGGAGCTGGTTACTTGTATCAGACCTCTGACATTTGCCTTTTCACCCATATTGCATACTTTTTCTTGCAGGTTGTGTCTTAATTCAAGAAGTGTTCTAAGTACTTCAGCTTAGTATCTTTACTGACCCCTCTTTACCCCACACTACATAACTGACCCCTCTATACCCTACACTACATCACTGACCTTTCTATAACCATCACTGCATTACTGACCCCTCTATACAGTACACTGACCTCTATATACCTGCTAGTACATCCCTGATGCCTATATTCCCTAAGTTAAATCCCTGACGCCTCTATTCCCTACGCTACATCCCTGACGCCTCTATTCCCTATGCTACATCCCTGACGCCTCTATACCCTACGCTACATCCCTGATGCCTCTATTCCCTACGCTACATTCCTGATGCCTCTATAACCTACGCTACATCCCTGACGCCTCTATACCCTACGCTACATCCCTGACGCCTCTATACAGTACAATGCATTACTGATCCCTCTAGACCATACATCCTCATTACATCAGAGAGATAGTGAAACACTGGAAAAAATAAGGATAAAGTGGACTACAGAAACTGATGCTCTAAACAAAGGAGAGAGAGAGAGAGAGAGAAAAGCACAAGGGAAAGTGGGCAATCGGAACACCATAGAGAGAGGAGAGATAGAAATGCCTGAAAAAGTAAAGGGGGTTGGGTATGGCATCCGGCGCTCGGGATTCCAGCAGTCACATGATACCTAATCCTAACCCTCTGGGGGGGTGGCGGATAGGGCTAACCCTCAGGGGGTGGCAGCTAGGACTAACCCCCCCCCCCCCTCCTAGTGCCTTCCCTAACACCCGCTCCCCCGGTCCTAACCCTCCCTCCAATACTCGCCTTCGGGATGTTGGCTGTCTGTGTGCCGGCACCAGTCTCCCAAGTGGTGTCAGGATTCCAACATCGGTCAAATGACCGCCGGTATACCGTCTGCCGGGATGGTAAATGTATCCTGAGGACAGGTAGTGAGTGTGGAGGGATAGGTGGTTCAGTAAAATGTAACAGCTCAAACTGCGATCATTCACTAATAAATTGATTTATAGCTCTCCCTTTTTAACCATTGCAGTCATAAAAGCAATGTTTTTTAAACTTTTAAATAAAGCTTGTTAGCTTTCCCAGCACACTGTATATGCTGGGAGATGTAGTTCTCAATATGAAAACATTTAATTACTGTATGAACTCTAATTCCCCAACTGAAACCTCTCACAAACACACACTCCTAAATCTAGTACACACACACACACATTTCCCCAGTACTGACAACTCTCATCACTTCCACACACTGACAACTCCCTCCTGCTCCTCTCCCCACTGACACTGACAGCTCCCTCACAGTCACACACATCCTCCACCCCCCCCACACACACACTGATAGCACACATGCACAAATCCCCCCCTCCTCGACACTAACTGTCACGGACTGCTTGGGCAGCAGGGGGCAGGCTCTGACTTGAAGTGCTGAAATTCAACAGCTCTCTCGAACTTGCAAGGCATGGCTGTGCAGCTGTCTCCAGCCATCTCCTTGCCCACTGTGTAATTTGTGGCGTTCTCTGATGTTCCCCGCTCTGCCTCTACAACCGGCACATAATGTACAGCAGTGGTGACTCCTGAGTATGGGCCTGGAGAACTCCGCCTACCGGGGGGTAGGGATTAATAATTTCAAAGGGGCAGAGCTAGGAGTGAAGCAGTGGACAGCAGTTGAGGGGCGTTTCAAACTGTAACAGGGTTGGGACAATTTCAGTATCCTTCCCTCACCGTCTAATTGGTCAGTCCCACGCTGATTGCCATAGCGCCCTTTCGAGACTGCAGAACTCTATCCCTTAGCCACGGTTGGCACAGCTGGATGGTGCCCCTGGCAAGTGCCATCCTGGCCAAGGGGTAGATACGCCCCTGAGGGTCAGGGCCAGCAACAGAAATCTCGGGGCCCAGTGCACTGATATCTCTGGGGCCCCCTCAACCCCCCCTTAACTTGGCAGAGGGATCTTTAAAAAAAATGGAGCCTTTGACTCGGACCGTCAGTGAGGCCGGCAGGTGGTTTTCATACTGGGCAATCCAGCTCTTCGGTGGCGGTGGCAGGGACATTCAGAAAAGGGCCAGCACAGCAACATGCATAATAATGGCAATACAGTATTGACCACAGGGACTGGACAAAGTGATGGGGTAAAAGGAGGGGGGAGGGTTTAGTTGGCCTGTTAATTGTTTTCCTGCTTAAATTGAGCAGTTGGTGGATACACTTTAAAAAGCAATATTGGCACTGTGGCCCCATTATTTCTGTTCTTAATACTTGGAGCCCTGAACAAGTGTCCCCTTTGTCCCCCCTGTCACCGGGCCTGTTCAGGCGTTACCTATGGAGAAGCTGCGACATGACATCCTAGGACACGATACTGCACCATGCATCACCATTATATTTCAGTGTGCCTTGTCAATATTTAAATCTTGTTCTGTGTGACGTGAGTTGTAAATGGTTGAAAATCTCTGTGCTACAGTATCGTCACCATGTAGTTATAACAACACCGCAAAACCACCAAAAGACGTGTTTTGGTAGAGGGACTGCTGGAGGGGCCCATTGGGGCCCCCATTTGCTACCCCACCCCAGTATACCTGTGCTGTAGCCAGTGGAAGGGGCACTATCTTCCCGGTGATCTCTTCGGGAAGATGGTGCCGCACATAGAAAGCAAAGACTCTGGCTGCACTCTCCTGCCCTCGCTCTAAGCAAGGTGATCGGGCCACAAAAGGACCCCTGTCGGACCCCTGCCGGACCCCGGCCTGTGGGCCACAAAAGGATGCATTGGGGGCGGCATGCGGCCCATGGGTTTGACACCCCTGCCCTAGAGTATCAAAATTTGTTTCACGGCACCCCTAGGCCAAAGTTTTTTTTATTGAGAAATTCAGAAAAAAATATAAAATTAAGTAAATTGTGTTTATAGCATGTCATCCTCAGGTTCAGTTATGTTGTGAGGGAATGGTTTTGCCAATTTAATAAAGTATAAATAATTTTAATTGGTCCTGGACCACCAAACTATGCTACCAGTGCAAGAACCCCAGTTTGGAAACTACTGCCATAAAATAAACCTTTTTTGTTTTTTTTAAACTACATGTAATACACCTTAGATCTCAGTTCCTAAAAGGTTTTAAACCCTTGCATACAGTAAACTACACATATTTAAAAATCCTACACCGGGCACAAGTGCTCACGGGCCAATTTCATGGCAGTCTCGGATAGGAGGGCATTGTGGATTCACCAAGGGAATGCTGATGCTGACTCCAAGAAGAAAGGGAGTCTCTTCCCTATGAAGGTGAAGCCTTGTTTGGCGACGGCCTAGTTAATTTGATCTCGGCAGCTCCCGCAGGTAAGTCATCCTTCTTGCCCTATGTTCCCTCTCAACGGATGAAGACGCATCATTATCTGACGCAGTCATTTCGGCCCAATAGATATGCAAGAAGTTAAGATTCCCCTTTCTTTGCAGGTAGAGGAAGGAAAAGAGGGAAGAGGTCTGTAGCCTCTTCAAGATCGCAGGAGCAGAGATCGTCCTCTGCTTCTGCCAAATCCACTGCATGACGCTGGGGCTCTCTTGCAGGAGCCCGCACCAGTGGGGGGCACGTCTAAAACTCTTCAGTCAGTTCTAGATTCATTCGGACCTGGACTCGTGGGTTTTACAAATAGTGTCCCAAGGGTACAAACTGGGGGTTTCAAGACGTTCCCCCTCACCGATTGTTCAAATCAGCCTTAGTCAGCAGGGAGAAGGTTTTTATTCAAGCCTCTTCGTGGTCCAGAAGCCGGACGGCTCAGTCAGACCAATCTTAAATCTGAAATCCCTTAATTTCTACCTAAAGAAATTCAATTTCAAGATGGAATCTCTCAGGGTAGTGATCTCCAGTCCGGGGGATAAAGGAGATTTCATGGTTTTGGTAGACATAAAGGATGCCTACTTATATGTTCCCATTTAGCCACTGCATCAAGCTACCTGAGGTTTGCAATTCAGGATTGTCATTACCAATTTCAGACGTTGCCGTTTGGTCTGTCCACGGCTCCGAGGATTTTCACCAGGGTGATGGCGGAAATGATGGTCCTCCTTCGCAAGCAAGGAGTCACAATTATCCCGTACTTGGATGATCTCCTGATAAAGGCGAGATCCAGGGACCAGTTGGTGCAAAACATCTACTCTCCCTGACAGTTCATCAACAACATGGTTGGCTCCTAAACTTGCCAAAATCGCAGTAGGTCCCAATGACGCGGTTGTTGTTTTTGGGAGTGATACTGGACACAGAAGAGGTTTTCTTCTAGTGGAAAGGCTCTGGAGATCCAGAGTCTGGTCAAACAAATTCTGAAACCAGCAAGAGTGTTAATCCATCAATGCATTCAGTTGCTGGGGAAGATAGTTGCGGCCTACGAGGCCATTCAGTTTGGCAGGTTCCATGCCAGAGTGTTCCAGTGGGACCTGTTGGACAAGTGGTCCGGATCCCACCTACACATGCACCGGAGGATAATCCTGTCTTCCAAGACCAGAATCTCACTCCATTGGTGGCTGCACAGTTCTCACCACCTAGAGGGGCGATGGTTCGGGATCCAGGACGGGATCCTAGGGACCACGGATGCAACCCTCCGAGGCTGGAGAGCAGTCACACAGGGGGAAAACATCCAAGGAAGATGGTCAAGTCTTCCTTGGATGTTTTCATCTCCACATAAATGTTCTGGAGTTAAGGGCCATTTAATAACTGCAGACACAGTACGCACTGGGACGGGTGCCCAGCATCCTCTACGGACTAAGAGAAAAGGATTTACCGGTAGGTATTAAAATCCTATTTTCTCTAACGTCCTAGAGGATGCTGGGTACTCCGTAAGGACCATGGGGATAGACGGGCTCCGCAGGAGACATGGGCACTTTAAGAAAGACTTTAGTTCTGGGTGTGCACTGGCTCCTCCCTCTATGCCCCTCCTCCAGACCTCAGTTTGATACTGTACCCAGTGGAGACTGGGTGCTTTTCAGGAGCTCTCCTGAGCTTTCTGACAGAAAGTATTTTGTTAGGTTTTTAATTTTCAGGGAGCACTGCTGGCAACAGACTCCCTCATCGAGGGACTGAGGGGAGAGAAGCAGCCCTACTATCTGAGTTGCAAGGTCCTGCTTCTTAGGCTACTGGACACCATTAGCTCCAGTGGGATTGGTACGCAGGATCTCACCCTCGCCGTCCGTCCCAGAGCCGCGCCGCCGTCCCCCTCGCAGAGCCGGAAGATAGAAGCCGGGTGAGTATGAGAAGAAAAGAAGACTTCAGAGGCGGCAGAAGACTTCATGATCTTCACTGAGGTAACGCACAGCACTGCAGCTGTGCGCCTTTGCTCCCATACACCTCACATACTCCGGTCACTGTAAGGGTGCAGGGCGCAGGGGGGGCGCCCTGGGCAGCAATATAAACCTCTTTCGCAAAAATATAACATATATACAGCTGGGCACTTTATATATGTATAAGCCCCCACCAATTTTACAGTTTAAGCGGGACAGAAGCCCGCCTCCGAGGGGGCGGGGCTTCTCCCTCAGCACTCACCAGCGCCATTTTTTCTCCACAGCACCGCTGAGAGGAAGCTCCCCGGACTCTACCCTGCTTATACCACGTTAGACAAGAGGGTTGAAAAGAGGGGGGGGGGGCACATAATTCGCAAATTACATACAGCAGCACTACTGGGCAAACATTAAGTTACTGTTTTATTCCTGGGTTATATAGCGCTGGGGGGTGTGCTGGCATACTCTCTCTCTGTCTCTCCAAAGGGCCTTGTGGGGAAACTGTCTTCAGAAAAAGCATTCCCTGTGTGTGTAGTGTGTCGGTACACGTGTGTCAACATGTCTGAGGAAGAAGGCTATATTAGAGAGGAGCGGGAGCAAATGAATGTGGTGTCTCCGCCGACAGCTGATTGGATGGATATGTGGAATGTTTTAAATGCTAGTGTAAACTCATTGCACAAAAGATTAGACAAGGCAGAAGCTTTGGGACAGTCAGGATTTAAACCCATGCCTGATCCTATGTTGCAGGGACTGTCAGGGTCTCATAAGCGCCCACTATCCCAGATTGTTGACACAGATACCGACACGGATTCTGACTCCAGTGTCGATTACGATGATGCAAAGTTACAGCCAAAATTGGCAAAATCCGTTCGATTTATGATTATGGCAATAAATAAGATTTTACTTACCGATAAATCTATTTCTCGTAGTCCGTAGTGGATGCTGGGACTCCGTCAGGACCATGGGGATTAGCGGCTCCGCAGGAGACAGGGCACAAAAATAAAGCTTTAGGATCAGGTGGTGTGCACTGGCTCCTCCCCCTATGACCCTCCTCCAAGCCTCAGTTAGGATACTGTGCCCAAACGAGCGTACACAATAAGGAAGGATTTTGAATCCCGGGTAAGACTCATACCAGCCACACCAATCACACCGTACAACTTGTGATCTGAACCCAGTTAACAGTATGACAAACGTAGGAGCCTCTGAACAGACGGCTCACAACAATAACAACCCGATTTTTTTGTAACAATAACTATGTACAAGTATTGCAGACAATCCGCACTTGGGATGGGCGCCCAGCATCCACTACGGACTACGAGAAATAGATTTATCGGTAAGTAAAATCTTATTTTCTCTGACGTCCTAGTGGATGCTGGGACTCCGTCAGGACCATGGGGATTATACCAAAGCTCCCAAACGGGCGGGAGAGTGCGGATGACTCTGCAGCACCGAATGAGAGAACTCCAGGTCCTCTTTAGCCAGGGTATCAAATTTGTAGAATTTTACAAACGTGTTCTCCCCCGACCACGTAGCTGCTCGGCAGAGCTGTAATGCCGAGACCCCTCGGGCAGCCGCCCAGGATGAGCCCACCTTCCTTGTGGAATGGGCCTTGACAGATTTAGGCTGTGGCAGGCCTGCCACAGAATGTGCAAGTTGAATTGTGCTACAAATCCAACGAGCAATCGTCTGCTTAGAAGCAGGAGCACCCAGCTTGTTGGGTGCATACAGTATAAACAGCGAGTCAGATTTTCTGACTCCAGCCGTCCTTGAAATATATATTTTCAATGCCCTGACAACGTCCAGCAACTTGGAATCCTCCAAATCGCTAGTAGCCGCAGGCACCACAATAGGCTGGTTCAGGTGAAACGCTGACACCACCTTAGGCAGAAACTGAGGACGCGTCCGCAGTTCTGCCCTGTCCGAATGGAAAATCAGATATGGGCTTTTATACGATAAAGCCGCCAATTCTGACACTCTCCTGGCTGAAGCCAGGGCCAGTAGCATGGCTACTTTCCATGTAAGATATTTCAAATCCACCGATTTGAGTGGCTCAAACCAATGGGATTTGAGAAAATCCAAAACTACATTAAGGTCCCACGGAGCCACTGGGGGCACAACCGGGGGCTGTATATGTAGTACTCCTTTTACAAAAGTCTGGACTTCAGGAACTGAAGCCAATTCTTTCTGGAAGAAAATCGACAGGGCCGAAATTTGAACCTTAATGGACCCCAATTTGAGGCCCATAGACAATCCTGTTTGCAGGAAATGTAGGAATCGACCCAATTGAAATTCCTCCGTGGGGGCCTTCCTGGCCTCACACCACGCAACATATTTTCTCCAAATGCGGTGATAATGTTGTGCAGTCACCTCCTTCCTGGCTTTTACCAGTGTAGGAATGACCTCTTCCGGAATGCCTTTTTCCCTTAGAATTCGGCGTTCAACCGCCATGCCGTCAAACGCAGCCGCGGTAAGTCTTGGAATAGACACGGTCCCTGCTGAAGCAGGTCCCGTCTTAGAGGTAGAGGCCACGGATCTTCCGTGAGCATCTCCTGAAGTTCCGGGTACCAAGTTCTTCTTGGCCAATCCGGGGCCACGAGTATCGTTCTTACTCCCCTTTGCCGTATAATTCTCAGTACTTTTGGTATGAGAGGCAGAGGAGGGAACACATACACTGACTGGAACACCCACGGTGTTACCAGAGCGTCCACAGCTATTGCCTGAGGGTCTCTTGACCTGGCGCAATACCTGTCCAGTTTTTTGTTGAGGCGAGACGCCATCATATCCACCTTTGGTTTTTCCCAACGGTTCACAATCATGTGGAAGACTTCTGGATGAAGTCCCCACTCTCCCGGGTGTAGATCGTGTCTGCTGAGGAAGTCTGCTTCCCAGTTGTCCACTCCCGGAATGAACACTGCTGACAGTGCTATCACATGATCTTCCGCCCAGCGAAGAATCCTTGCAGCTTCTGCCATTGCTCTCCTGCTTCTTGTGCCGCCCTGTCTGTTTACGTGGGCGACTGCCGTGATGTTGTCCGACTGGATCAACACCGGCTGACCCTGAAGCAGGGGTTTTGCCAGGCTTAGAGCATTGTAAATCGCTCTTAGCTCCAGTATATTTATGTGAAGAGACATCTCCAGGCTTGACCATACTCCCTGGAAGTTTCTTCCCTGTGTGACCGCTCCCCAGCCTCTCAGACTGGCATCCGTGGTCACCAGGACCCAGTCCTGTATGCCGAATCTGCGGCCCTCTAACAGATGAGCACTCTGTAACCACCACAGAAGAGACACCCTTGTCCGTGGCGATAAGGTTATCCGCTGATGCATCTGCAGATGCGATCCGGACCATTTGTCCAGCAGATCCCACTGAAAAGTTCGTGCGTGGAATCTGCCGAATGGAATCGCTTCGTAAGAAGCCACCATCTTTCCCAGGACTCTTGTGCATTGATGCACAGACACTTTCCCTGGTTTTAGGAGGTTCCTGACAAGTTCGGATAACTCCCTGGCTTTCTCCTCCGGAAGAAACACCTTTTTCTGAACCGTGTCCAGAATCATTCCCAGGAACAGCAGACGTGTTGTCGGGGTCAATTGAGATTTTGGAAAATTCAGAATCCACCCGTGCTGTTGCAGCACTACTTGGGTTAGTGCTACTACGTCCCCCAGCTGTTTCCTGGACCTTGCCCTTATCAGGAGATCGTCCAAGTAAGGGATAATTAATACGCCTTTTCTTCGCAGAAGAAACATCATTTCGGCCATTACCTTGGTAAAGACCCGAGGTGCCGTGGACAATCCAAACGGCAGCGTCTGAAACTGATAATGACAGTTTTGCACCACGAACCTGAGGTACCCTTGATGTGAAGGGCAAATTGGGACATGCAGGTAAGCATCCTTGATGTCCAGGGACACCATAAAGTCCCCTTCTTCCAGATTCGCTATCACTGCTCTGAGTGACTCCATCTTGAACTTGAATTTTTGTATGTACAGGTTCAAAGATTTCAGATTTAGAATAGGTCTTACCGAGCCGTCCGGCTTCGGTACCACAAATAGTGTGGAATAATACCCCTTTCCCTGTTGTAGGAGGGGTACCTTGACTATCACCTGCTGAGAATACAGCTTGTGAATGGCTTCCAATACCGTCGCCCTGTCTGAGGGAGACGTTGGCAGAGCAGACTTTAGGAACCGGCGAGGGGGAGACTTCTCGAATTCCAACCTGTAACCCTGAGATACTATCTGCAGGATCCAGGGGTCCACCTGTGAGTGAGCCCACTGTGCGCTGAAATTCTTGAGTCGACCCCCCACCGCCCCTGAGTCCGCTTGTAAAGCCCCAACGTCATGCTGAAGGCTTTGCAGAAGCCGGGGAGGGCTTCTGCTCCTGGGAAGAAGCTGCTTGGTGCACTCTCTTACCCTTTCCTTTGCCTCGGGGCAAATATGACTGTCCTTTCGCCCGCTTGTTCCTATAGGAACGAAAGGACTGCGGCTGAAAAGACGGTGTCTTTTTCTGTTGGGAGGGGACCTGAGGTAAAAAGGTGGATTTCCCGGCTGTTGCCGTGCCCACCAAATCCGATAGACCGACCCCAAATAATTCCTCCCCCTTATACGGCAATACTTCCATATGCCGTTTGGAATCCGCATCACCTGACCATTGTCGCGTCCATAAACTTCTTCTGGCAGATATGGACATCGCACTTACTCTCGATGCCAGAGTGCAAATATCCCTCTGAGCATCTCGCATATAAAGAAAAGCATCCTTTAATTGCTCTAAAGTCAATAAAATACTGTCCCTATCTAGGGTATCAATATTTTCAGTCAGGGAATCCGACCAAAACACCCCAGCACTGCACATCCATGCAGAGGCGATGGCTGGTCGCAGTATAACACCAGTATGAGTGTATATACTTTTCAGGGTAGTTTCCAGCCTCCTATCCGCTGGATCCTTGAGGGCGGCCGTTTCAGGAGACGGTAACGCCACTTGTTTTGATAAGCGTGTGAGCGCCTTATCCACCCTAGGGGGTGTTTCCCAGCGCGCCCTAACCTCTGGCGGGAAAGGATATAATGCCAATAACTTCTTTGAAATTAGCAGTTTTCTATCGGGGTTAACCCACGCTTCATCACACACTTCATTCAATTCGTCTGATTCAGGAAAAACTACAGGTAGTTTTTTCAGACCCCACATAATACCCCTCTTTGTGGTACATGCAGTATCAGAGATATGCAAAGCCTCCTTCATTGCCGTGATCATATAACGTGTGGCCCTACTGGAAAATACGTTTGTTTCTTCACCGTCGACACTAGATTCGGTGTCCGTGTCTGTGTCGACAGACTGAGGTAAAGGGCGTTTTACAGCCCCTGACGGTGTCTGAGACGCCTGTACAGGTACTAACTGGTTTGCCGGCCGTCTCATGTCATCAACTGATTTTTGTAATGTGCTGACATTATCACGTAATTCCATAAACAAAGCCATCCATTCCGGTGTCGACTCCCTAGGGGGTGACATCACCATTACCGGCAATTGCTCCGCTTCCACACCAACATCGTCCTCATACATGTCGACACACACGTACCGAGACACAGCAGACACACAGGGAATGCTCTTATCGAAGACAGGACCCCACTAGCCCTTTGGGGAGACAGAGGGAGAGTTTGCCAGCACACACCCAAGCGCTATAAATATATAGGAACAACCCTATAGAAGTGTTGTCTCCCTTATAGCAGCTTAATATATATAAAAAACGCCAAAAAAAGTGCCCCCCCCTCTCTGTTTTACCCTGTTTCTGTAGTGCAGTGCAGGGGAGAGTCCTGGGAGCCTTCCTCGCAGCGGAGCTGAGCAGGAAAATGGCGCTGTGTGCTGAGGAGATAGGCCCCGCCCCCTATTTCGGCAGGCTCTTCTCCGGTGTTTGTGAGACCTGGCAGGGGTTAAATACATCCATATAGCCCCAGGGGCTATATGTGATGTATTTTTTAGCCAGAACAAGGTATTCTCATTGCTGCCCAGGGCGCCCCCCGCAGCGCCCTGCACCCTCCGTGACCGCTGGTGTGAAGTGTGTGACAACAATGGCGCACAGCTGCAGTGCTGTGCGCTACCTCATGAAGACTGAAAAGTCTTCTGCCGCCGGTTTCTGGACCTCTTCACTTTTCGGCATCTGCAAGGGGGTCGGCGGCGCGGCTCCGGGACCGGACTCCATGGCTGGGCCTGTGTTCGATCCCTCTGGAGCTAATGGTGTCCAGTAGCCTAAGAAGCCAATCCATCCTGCACGCAGGTGAGTTCACTTCTTCTCCCCTAAGTCCCTCGTTGCAGTGAGCCTGTTGCCAGCAGGACTCACTGTAAAATAAAAAACCTAAAAACTTTTTCTAAGCAGCTCTTTAGGAGAGCCACCTAGATTGCACCCTGCTCGGATGGGCACAAAAACCTAACTGAGGCTTGGAGGAGGGTCATAGGGGGAGGAGCCAGTGCACATCACCTGATCCTAAAGCTTTATTTTTGTGCCCTGTCTCCTGCGGAGCCGCTAATCCCCATGGTCCTGACGGAGTCCCAGCATCCACTAGGACGTCAGAGAAAAAGATGTTTTGCACATCACAGAGGAACCCCCTGTCGCTGACAAGAGGGTACATATGTACAAGGGAAAGAAGCCTGAGGTAACCTTTCCCCCCTCACACGAGCTGAACGAGTTATGTGAAAAAGCTTGGGAATCTCCAGATAAAAGACTGCAGATTTCCAAAAGGATTCTTATGGCGTATCCTTTCCCATCAACGGATAGGTTACGATGGGAATCCTCCCCTAGGGTGGACAAAGCATTAACACGCTTATCCAAGAAGGTAGCCCTTCCGTCCCAGGATACGGCTACCCTCAAAGAGTGTGCTGACCGCAAACAGGAGATTACCCTGAAGTCCATTTATACACATTCAGGTACCTTACTCAGACCGGCAATTGCGTCGGCCTGGGTGTGTAGTGCTGTAGCGGCATGGACAAATACCTTATCTGAGGGGATGGATAGCCTAGACAAGGATACTATTTTATTGACCCTGGGGCATATAAGAGATGCTGTCCTATATATGTGTGTATGCAAACTACAGGTGGTGCTGCAGGGCCCACACCCTTTTACTTGTCTTGTAGAGCAGCTCTGAAGCTGTTACAGTGCCCAGCTGCTGCAAGAAATCAGCTTGAATGCTTCAGGGGCTTGGGCATGGCCAACATGAGCCCCACACCGAAGGAGGGTGGGGGTGTTTAATGCAAACTTGGGGTTATCCAAGCGCCGCAAAAGGCCGCCATGCCCTGCATGCCCCTTTTCTCTTTTCATATACAGATGAGGGTTCCAGCCAACTTTGGCCCACTGCTTGGATGACATCACCGTATGCAAATCCGTCTGCTGCAGACCTTCCCCCAGGAATGCTTGCAATAGTTGTTGCATATGGTTTAATGTCTGAGGGTGCTTCAGTATTAGGCAGCCTTCTGCCCTCCCATGTTCATCTGAAAAGATGTGGTCTCCCTGCAGTTGTTGTCCCCAGACGAGAGTTCCCTTGTGCTTCCTCAGTTAAATCTCCTTAACTTGACGGGGGTGTGCCCGAGCAGCCGCCCTCCCCAGCCCTATCCCAACACATACTTATCTTGCATATGAGATCTCTTGATCATGAAGATAGTTCTCACAGGTTGAGGTTCATCCTGGCCCCGCTCCCCGCTGGAGATCGCTGATGGGGACAGCAGCGGGGCTTCAGCAGAAGGGTGAGTATGTGTGGCCAGAGACCTCCCTTCCCATGTGCAGGCCTGCAGAGTCTGCCGCGCAGGATGGGGCATGTGGCACTCTTTCTCCCAGGGGCTCTTCCAGATGTAGCTCCTCAGCAGTATTTTTCCCGGGCTGCGCGGCGCTCTCCCCGACTGGCATCCGCCCTGGAACACTGCCTTCCTCAACGCAACATCAGCAGGGGGCCCTGGCCTCATCACCATCCCAGGTCTTTCTCATGTATGTATCATGTATGTGTGTGTGATATATGTATGAATCATATATGTTTGTGATATATATATATATTCCATAGACAAAAAACCTTACGGTTTCACATGTCCCATTAAGGCTTCTTAGACATGATCGAAATTTCAGAAACCTGTTGTAACTCTTCCACTCAAACTCCAAAAAGCAATGAAATTCCGATCATTAAGGCTGACGCCTTAATGGACGTGTTCCTTGCGCAATACAGATATGGTATGCCATCACAGCCTGTGGGTAAGTGCAGATTCAGCACTCTCACAGAGTGAGATTGCTGTCACTCACACAATGGTGGAGCTGCTAATTCACAGATTTGTGTGCTCATTGGAATACACACATGCAGTCTATGCAACTGAAGGTCTGAGCAGTTTTGTGGTGCTCCCATCCCACACAGTGCCCACAACCATCCCATTCAGTCAACACAACAAAGCCACCTTGTTACAACATCCTTCTAACTCCATACATCCATCTCACTTAGTATACACATTTAGCTCCCTCAAACATCTTGGTTAATTGCTAAACTATAAAACCCCATCTACAGTCTATGCATCTACACTTACTTCCCCTATACACCCCCATGCTGCCCGGTCTTCCCCAATCCCTACTGCTGTGTTCTCCCATCTGTGCTAGTCTGTACTAACTTATCTGTACCATCTGTCTTTCCCCACCTGTGCATTGTCTGTACCACCGTTTCCTTCTCTCTGTGCTGCTCAGTGTTTCCTTCTTCAACGTCACTCTGCCTCCTCCAGTACATGGCACACTGTCTTCTCTCCCATCTGCACCAGTTTTCTACCCATCCATGCTAGTGTTTTAAACCCATCTGCACCATTTCCCCCATCTGCACCGCTCTGTCTCCCTTCCCATACTTGCTGCTTAATCTACCCCCTATCCACACCACTCTTACCCTATTCATGTAGCTGACATCCTGAAGGTAAATTTAGTGGATCCTGCGCTCTTGGCAGGGGGATAACCGCCACAGCCCACCCCCCAGTGGTCCGGAAACGCCTCCGTTGTGCAGACCATGCCCTGCCAATGGCATTCTAACGCTGTTTGCACGCCCCCCTCCTTCCCCGCAACCACCTCTGCCTATCAATCAGGCAGGGTGATAGCATCTCACTGGGCTCCTGGGGTACGCACGCGCAGTGCGGCCATTGCACGTGCGCACCTCACAAACTAATTCAGACTGCAATCGCTGCTGCTGCTGCGGTCTGAATTACCCCCTGTGTTTCTCTGTCCCCCCCATTAGTGCTGCTTAGTGTTCCCTCTATCCACACACTTCTGTTCCCCCATCCACACCGCTCTCCTCCCTCCAATCAACAACACTCTTACCTCATCTGAGCAGCTTTGTCTTCCGCTCAGACCTTCAGTTGCATAGACTGCATGTGTGTATTCCAATGAGCACACAAATCTGTGAATTAGCAGCTCCACCATTGTGTGAGTGACAGCAATCTCACTCTGTGAGAGTGCTGAATCTGCACTTACCCACAGGCTGTGATGGCATACCATATCTGTATTGCGCAAGGAACACGTCCATTAAGGCGTCAGCCTTAATGATCGGAATTTCATTGCTTTTTGGAGTTTGAGTGGAAGAGTTACAACAGGCTTCTGAAATTTCGATCATGTCTAAGAAGCCTTAATGGGACATGTGAAACCGTAAGGTTTTTTGTCTATGGAATTTCATCGCTTTTTTTAAATTTATTTTTTTTATTCAGAAATGTAAAATTTCACTGTAAGAATAAACATTTGATTTTTTAAATGTTTAATGAAAATGTTCGTATAACATCACTGTTCTGTGCAAAATTATTTTATTAACCAAACCAAATTGTTTAAGGTCCGTACACACTTAACGATTTAATGAGCGACGTCGCTCATTTTATCGTTAAGTGTGTATGCAGCCAGCGACAAACGATGCGCGGCCCCGCGGGTCGGCAACAATCTTCGCTGTCGGTAGGGCATGCAGGAAGGATGTGGACTGTCGTCCACGACCTTCATGCAGGGCTGGCGGGGGCGTGACGTCACTGAGCGATATGAGCGGTCATATCGCTCAGTGTGTACAGTCGGCTGCCGGCCGGCCCGGGAGGGGAAACATTAGACCATGGGTCTTCAACCTCAGTTTTAGCATACCTTAATAGCAAAACTGTGGCAGGGCATGCTGGGATGTGTAGTTTCACAGCAGCTGGAGGGCCACAGGATGAAGACCCATGCATTAGACGATGTAGCTCACAGAGCGACATCGTTTAATGTGTACGGGCCTTTAGACTTTGGTCAAAATATTTTGCTGCCTTTGCAGCTGATGCAGGGAGGGGGGTAGGCGGCAGCAGCCTGTAACTGAGGCTGGAGGTAGGCGTGAAATGCATTGCTTGTACGTGTGAGTGCGTGGTGTCAGGTGCTGCGCGTGTATATGTGTGTGTGTGTCAGGTGCTGCGCGTGTATATGTGTGTCAGCTCCTGTGTGTATGTGTGTGTCAGGTGCTGCGTGTATATATGAGTGTGTCTGATGGTGCGTGTGTATGCGTCAGCTGCCGCACGTGTGTGTGTGTGTGTGTCAGGTGTTGCGGGTGTATATGTGTGTGAGTATCAGGTGCTCCACGTGTGTACAAGGGTATGTCTGGTGCTGTGCATGAATACGTATGTCTGTGTCAGGTGATGCGCGTGTACATGAGTGTGCGTCAGGTGCTGCGCGTGTACGTGAGTGTGCATTAGGTGCTGCGCGTGTACATGAGTGTGCGTCAGGTGCTGCGTGTGTACATGAGTGTGCATCAGGTGCTGCGCATGTACATGTGTGTGCGTCAGGTGCTGCGCGTGTACATGTGTGTGCCTCAGGTGCTGCACGTGTCTATGTGTGTGTGAGTAAGGCACTGCGTGTGTATGTGTGTGTCTGATGGTGTGCGTGTATATGTATGTGTCAGGTGTTGCGTGTATATGCATGTGTCAGGTGCTGCGTGTATATGCATGTGTCAGGTGCTGCGTGTATATGCATGTGTCAGGTGCTGCGTGTATATGCATGTGTCAGGTGCTGCGTGTATATGCATGTGTCAGGTGCTGCATGTTTATTTTATTGTGTCTGATGCTACGTGTGTGTGTGTCAGGTGCCGCACGTGTATGTGTGTGTGTCAGGTGTTGCGCGTGTATGTGTGGGTCAGGTGCTGCATGTTTATTTTATTGTGTCTGATGCTACGTGTGTGTGTGTCAGGTGCCGCACGTGTATGTGTGTGTGTCAGGTGTTGCGCGTGTATGTGTGTGTCAGGTGCCGTTCCCCTTCTTCCCATCCCAGCTCTCTCTGTAGAATACAGCTCTGCACCCAGAGAGAGGGAAAGACTAGGGGGCTGATCACTGCACTGCTCACTTTTTGGTCATGAGTTCGGCCTCCTGTTTCTTCCAGTGCTGTGTTCCTGCAGCCTAGCCCTCCCTGTTGTGCCAGAGAATCAGCCCTTCCTTCCCCTGACAGAGAGAGAGAGCCCGAGGCAGAGACACTCTTCCCGTAGCTGGCCTACCCCCAGTACTTCAGCACTGGCCATGCGGCAGTCAACAAAGGAGACCAGCAGGGGGTTCTGGCAGCATCAGCTGTGGCCGCAGCTGGATCGGGGAGGCCTGCAGTGTCTGAGGTGGGCAACACTTCCTCCGCCGCTGTCACCTTCCCCTGCCGGAGAGAAAGCCAGAGACATACCCTTCCCGCAGCTGGGATACCCCTAGTACCTCAGCGCTGGACAGGCAGAAGTCTATGGAGGGGACCGGCAGGGGTTTCGGGCCGCAGCAGTAGCAGCGGCCGCAGTCACATCAGGGAGGCCTGCAGGGTCAGAACTGGGCAGCACTTCCACCAACACTGTCACCTCTGTGCTGGGCATGTACACCAGTCCGTACGGATGAAGGTGTCCACAACAGGCAGCAGTATAATGAGTCAGACAAACTCATTACACGCTGCCCACTGCTGCGCCGCATGCCCTCGATGGAGGAAGCCTAGATGCGGTCCCCAGCGGCAGCGAGGGAGAAGGGTGATCACATCACCCTTCAACCCGGCACCTCACAATCAGCTGGGGATCTGCAGTAGCTTCATCTCTCTCTTCCTCTCCCATTCTGACAGCACAGCAGCCCCTCTGGGTCCCATGTAGCTCTGCCCCCCTGCTCACAGTTCACTCGGCCTCTCCTGATTAAAAAGAAAATAAGAGCCTGACCTGCTGCTCAGATGCGAGGAGGGGACGGGCGGTAGGTCCTCTGTGAGTACACTACACAGTCAAAATTAACTCTGACTCCTCACAACAGTGTGGACTGCAGGCGACGTCAGATGCCAATTTGGGTGTGCTTGCCGCACTACCTGCCCATCAAGCCCAACGTGGCATTTTGTATTAGGAACCCTATAACAGCATTCCGACATCCCTCCCTATACACTGCCGCTCTCATACATCCGTACACCGCCACTCTCATACATCCGCACACTGCCGCTCTCACACAACTGTACACTGTTGCTCTCATACATCCATACACTGCCGCTCTCATACATCCGTACAACCCCGCTCTCATACATCCGTACAACCCCGCTCTCATACATCCGTACAACCCCGCACTCTTACAGCCGCACTCTTACAGCCGTACTCTTACAGCCGTACTCTTACAGCCGCACACTGCCGCACTCTTACAGCAGCACACCGCCGCACGCATACAGCCGCACACCATCGCACTCATACAGCCGCACACCGACGCAGTTATACAGCCGTACATTGCCGCTCTCATACATCCGCACACTGCCGCTCTCATACATCCGCACACTGCCGCTCACATCTATACATACATAGCCTCCATACATCTACACATCCAATCCCCACGCAAGGGAACACTGAAATCACTATCACTTTTCCCCGGGGTGTGACCACAGCCAGCCACTACTCCGGCCACCTTCTTGTGACACCAAAATGCATCTTACCTATCATCAGGGTGGTGCTGCTGCTGGGGGCAGGTTGCTGCCTCAGTCTCCTAGTTGGTGCTGCGATTGGAGGGGGTACTGCTTCCCTGTGCAGCCACTGTCTCCCGGATCATCGTGCCGCTGGCTGAATTGCAGCTTGACGCTACTGCTGCCGGGAGTAACAGCTTCCTGACTGTTGTTGCTGGTGGCTGCCTACTGCTCATTGCCGCCGGAACACTGACCGGCTCGGTAGTGATGCTGGCGGAGGAGTAGTGGCGGTGGGGTGGTGCCTGCTCCCTTCCCTCGAGCATGCCGCAGTGTAAAAAAAAAATAATAGAGAGCATACCAGGGTGAGTCTGTATGGATCACAGTGATTACACGGGGCACAGCATAAGGACACCTTGCTGTGAGGGGCTCTGCCCACACAGATTGCTGCACCCTCTCTGATGTCAGCCGCTGCCCTCTCGTTCTCTGGGCGGCCAGTTCCAGTGTGAGGTAGGAGAGGAAGAGAACACACAGGTGTTAGGCGCCGTGGTCCGCGATGTCCTCGCGGCCCGGCGCCTAGCAACTAGGGACGCCGAGCGTGCTAGCCGCCGGCTCCCTAGCAACGCTAGGACGCCGGGCGCGCTGAGCCGCCTGGACCCTAGCAACGGGGACGCCACGGATGGACTGCGCTCCCCTTGCAGGGTCAATCAAGTGAACTACACACACACACTTGTCTTCTGGTCGTGCAGCAAGGCAGCTGCACGGCATTGTGCTAATCAGGCTCTGAACTTCTGATTGAAGGACTCCCTGCTAAATACCTTCCCAGTGCTTCACACAGACGCCGGTAATAGCTTCCTGCATGCTGCTTTGGTTTGCTGACGTCTGTTCCAGTTCTGCTGTGTCCGGTCATTCCTGTCCTCAGAGTTCCTGAATCTTAGTGTTGTCATCTCTTCCCAAGGAGTCTTCCAGTCCTCATTTACCCGCAACAGTCGCTAGAGGATCTCGTGTGGTTTTCGTGAGTGGCGGCTCTGCCGCGTGCTGCGGCCTAGGCCGCTTTATTTTGTATTCTGTGTTGGTGCATTTGCGGAGGTTTACGCTCCCACACTCCTCTCCGGAACTCGCCGGTGCCGGGTAGAAGAGTGGACAAGTGGGTATTTTGGTTGTCCTTTTCCCTGGCGGTTTTCCGCACATACTCTAGTTTAAAGTTAGTTTTGAGCCCCTGGCTTTGTTGTTTAGTAGAGGGCCCCTTGTTATCACCCTGTCTCGGATTTCTCTTTGTCTCCCATTAAGACCTGAGGGGGCATCGGAGTTGGGCAGACGTTATCCGCCCTTCAAATGCGGCTGCCATGGGCCCAAGCAACCATAGTCTCGCAAGAGATTTCTGACAGCACGGGCGAGACAACGGAGATAGGGCGCCAGGGGCTATTCCCGTTCCCACTCCCTTTCCAAGCATTACGTTCCAGTACTCAGGTCCTTGCTATAAGATATCCCCAGACCAGAGTATTGGAATCATAACAGGAGAGCAGCCCTGATATATAACAGAGGTGGAAGTTCTATAGGCAGCAGAGACGGAGACCAGCCAGCCAGTCTCCCAGTGCCCTGATCACTACACGCCGCCAGCACAGCATTACAGGAGGGTCCTATAGTGCTGCCCTGAGCTAACAGGTGTGTGTACCAGTGTGCTGCGCCCTGGTGTCTCTGAGAGGGGTGAGGTCACCGCGCCGCTTTAGTATATGGCTTTTCCTTAGTACTGTAAGTTACAGCCCTGCACTAGTAGTGGCAACTCTGCCTTATGTGAACCTGTGAGGTTATTTTCCTATTTACAGAATAACCGGGGAGAAGGCGGCCATATTGCGGCTCTCAAGAGAAGGCACTCTAGTACACCCCCTGCTGGCGGCCACTGCGCAGGCGCAACAAATTGAAATGCCCGATCTCTATAATGGGGCATATTTCTCTTAATTAAAAAAAACCTGTAACTTTCTGAAAAACCACAACCCCAAAAGGCACTTCACAGGGACATGCTCTATCTAATAAAACAAACCCCAAGTCATATATATATATATATATATATATATATATATATATATAAAATAAGATTTTACTCACCGGTAAATCTATTTCTCGTAGTCCGTAGTGGATGCTGGGACTCCGTAAGGACCATGGGGAATAGCGGCTCCGCAGGAGACTTGGCACAACTAAAGAGAGCTTTCGGACTACCTGGTGTGCACTGGCTCCTCCCCCTATGACCCTCCTCCAGACCTCAGTTAGGATACTGTGCCCGGAAGAGCTGACACTAAGGAAGGATTTTGAATCCCGGGTAAGACTCATACCAGCCACACCAATCACACCGTACAACTCGTGATATTATACCCAGTTAACAGTATGACAACAACGGAGCCTCTGCACAGATGGCTCTCAACAATAACCCTTTTGTTAACAATAACTATGTACAAGTACTTGGGATGGGCGCCCAGCATCCACTACGGACTACGAGAAATAGATTTACCGGTGAGTAAAATCTTATTTTCTCTGACGTCCTAAGTGGATGCTGGGACTCCGTAAGGACCATGGGGATTATATCAAAGCTCCCAAACGGGAGGGAGAGTGCGGATGACTCTGCAGCACCGAATGAGCGAACTCTAGGTCCTCCTCAGCCAGGGTGTCAAACTTGTAAAATCTTGCAAATGTGTTTGACCCCGACCAAGTAGCAGCTCGGCAAAGTTGTAAAGCAGAGACCCCTCGGGCAGCCGCCCAAGAAGAGCCCACCTTCCTCGTGGAATGGGCTTTTACTGATCTAGAATGCGGCAGTCCCGCCGCAGAATGACAGTCCTGTACCACAAATCTGAGGTACTCCTGGTGAGGAGAGTAAATGGGGACATGCAGGTAAGCATCCTTGATGTCCAGTGATACCATGTAATCCCCTTCCTCCAGGCTTGAGATAACCGCCCTGAGCGATTCCATCTTGAACTTGAACCGTTTTATATACGTGTTCAAAGATTTAAAATTTAAAATGGGTCTCACCGAACCGTCCGGTTTCGGTACCACAAACATTGTGGAATAGTAACCCCTTCCTTGTTGAAGGAGGGGTACCTTGACTATCACCTGCTGCAAATACAGCTTGTGAATTTGCCTCCATCACAGCCTCCCTGTCCAAGGGAGATGTTGGCAAGGCAGATTTTAGGAAACGGCGAGGGGGAGACGTCTCGAATTCCAGCTTGAATCCCTGAGACACTACTTGTAGAATCCAGGGATCCACCTGTGAGCAAGCCCACTGATTGCTGAAGCACTTGAGACGGGCCCCCACCGCACCTGGCTCCACCAGTGGAGCCCCAGCGTCATGCTGTGGACTTAGCGGAAGCGGGGGAGGACTTTTGTTCCTGGGAACTGGCTGTATATATATATATATATATATATATATATATGCACACACACTCATGTATATACATGTATACACAAATACACGTATGTACATGTTTATGTATGTATAATACACTGAGTACATTATATTTATGAATTAATTGCTTCCCGATTCTGCAGCAGCATCATCAGCACCATCAGTGTTACTCACAGTCACTTCACACTGACTGCTGCACAACACATCACTTAATTTCCGGGCCGCCCGCCACCTGGTGAAGAGACATGGGAGATGAAGGACCAGCAGTGCCACGTTGAGCGGAAGTATTGTGAATTAGTTACCCACACACTCCTTGTGACACCTGCTCCCCGTCTGCCCTCCCACCCGCCGCCTGCCATCCGGAACCCGCACTGACAAGTAAGTCTCAGCAGAATGTGTCTGCCGGCGGCTCCCAGTCCCCCCTAGAGGAACACTGCCAGTGGTGTGGCAGCCGCGGCACACTAGGACTGAGAGACCGCAGCGGGAGGAAAGCACGGGTGGGCGGGAGGAGAGCATAGGCGGACATCACCACGTCACATTGCAAGGTGACACCAGTCCCCCCAGTGAGGCCGCCGACGAATGCACTCAGCATAGTATTAGCAGCAGGCAGAGGGGGGGCGGGCGCAGCGGTGGTGGGAGGTACGGAAATGAGCTACAGGCTAGGCTCCACCGATCACACACTCAGCGATCACTGTGCCACAGCAAGCGTGGCGTGCAGCGGTGCTGGACATTAGGGAGTGCCTGTGCGCACCAGGCACCCCCTGTACGCACGCCTATGCGCTACCACCCCCCATATGCCACACTACATCACTATGCTATAGCCCTCCCATATGCTGCACTTCATAGTTACACTATACCCCCCATACAACATACTACATCACCACACTACACTACTCACAATAAAATGAAAACATCCCAGTTCCTCATTCTTAATGAGCTCACGTGAGTTCTCTCCCCAACGGAGCTCCAGACCAAGTAACAATGAAGACACCAGCAGCGTGTAGGGGGCAAGCCTGGTCCACTTGTCAGGAGAGAGCAGTCACTGGAGGGTAAGAAGGGGGCGGGGCCTAGTCCTACAGACGGGAGAGAGCACAGACAGGAGAGAGCAAGGTACAGGGGTAGAAGGGGACGGCTGATGTGAAGAAGGGGGCGGGGCCTATTCTTGCATCCTTTCAAAATTCGACTTTTTAAAATTCGACATTTGACAAATTCGACTTTTCTGCAATGGTACAAATGCGGCAATTCAACAAAAGTATATTCAATTGAAGTTTGTAAATTCGACAACAGTGCTTTTAAACAGTAAATTCGTCATTTTCAATCCGCCACACTTTGCAGGCGGAATCTAATAAAAAATAATATTTTTTTGGGGTAATAGCATATCTATTTATATTAGAAGGGATTAGGTACTTGGTTTGTCTTTTTTGGAGGCACAAGTATTATTTATATATTTTTTAAAAGATTATTATTATTTTTTTTTTTTTTTAAATGGAATGTGAAAAACCCGGAAAAGAAAAATTGCGTGGGGTCCCCCCTCCAAAGCATAACCAGCCTCGGGCTCTTCGAGCCGGTCCTGGTTCTAAAAATCCGGGGGAAAAACGGACAGGGGATCCCCCGTATTTTTAAAACCAGCTCCGGGCTCTGCGCCTGGTGCTGGTGCAAAAAATACGGGGGACAAAAAGAGTAGGGTCCCCCATTATTTTTACACCAGCATCGGGCTCCACTAGCTGGACAGATAATGCCACAGCCGGGGGTCACTTTTATACAGTGCCCTGCGGCCGTGGCATTAAATATCCAACTAGTCACCCCTGGCCGGGGTACCCTGGGGGAGTGGGGACCCCTTCAATCAAGGGGTCCCCCCCCAGCCACCCAAGGGCCAGGGGTGAAGCCCGAGGCTGTCCCCCCCATCCAAGGGCTGCGGATGGGAGGCTGATAGCCTTGAGAAAATTGAAAGAATATTGTTTTTTCCAGTAGTACTACAAGTCCCAGCAAGCCTCCCCCGCAATCTGGTACTTTGAGAACCACAAGTACCAGCATGCGGGAGAAAAACGGGCCCGCTGGTACCTGTAGTTCTACTGGGGAAAAAATACCCAAATAAAAACAGGACACAGACACCGTGAAAGTATAGCTTTATTTCACACCTGCCGACACACACATACTTACCTATGTTGACACGAAGCAGTCGGTCCTCTTCTCCAAGTAGAATCCACGGGTACCTGAAAATAAAAGATAATTATACTCACCTGATCCAGGTTCCAGATTAACTCCACGTACTTGGCAAAACAACAAACCGAACACCCGGACCAGACGGACTGAAAGGGGTCCCATGTTTACACATGGGACCCCTTTCCACGAATGCAGACATCCGAATCTCGCGGGAATCCGACAGCGGGATGATGACGTTCGGGCGCGCTCGGGTTAGCCGAGCAAGGCGGGAAGGTTCGAACCTGCCTCGGACCCATGTAAAATGGGTGAAGTTCGGGGGGTCCGGATTCCGACGAACCGAACCCACTCATCACTAGTATGTACGTGTGTGTCAGGTGCCGTGCGCGTACGTACGTGTGTGTCAGGTGTCGTGCGTGTACGTGTGTGTGTGTGTGTGTGTGTGTGTGTGTCAGGTGGCGCGTACCTACATGTGTGTATGTCAGGTGCTTTGCATGTGTGTACGTACACGCGTGTATGTGTCAGGTGCAGCGCGTGTACGTGTGTGTGTGTGTGCCAGTGTGCCAGGAGCCACGCGTGTACATGCGTGAGGGTATCAGGAGCCGCGCGTATACGTACATACGTGTAGGTTTCAGGTGCCGCGCGTATACATACGTGTGTGTGTCAGGAGCCGAGCGCGTACGTACATGTGTGTGTGTCAGGAGCAACGCGCGTGTGTGTCAGGAGCCACACGTGTGCATACGTGTGTGTGTCAGGTGCCACACATGTACGTACGTACGTACGTACGTACGTACGTGTGTGTGTGTGTGTGTGTCAGGTGCCGCGCGTGTACGTGTGTGTGTCAAGTGCCGTGTGTGTACGTACGTACGTATGTGTGTGCCTGGAGCCGCGCGTGTACATACATGTGTGTGTGTGTGTGTCTCAGGTGCTGTACGTGTATGTGTGTGTCTCAGGTGCTGCACATGTATATGTGTGTATTTCAGGTGCTGCATTTGTATGCGTCAGCTGCCACGTGGGTGTCAGGTGTTGAGCGTGTATGTGTTTGTGTCAGCTGTCGCATCTGTATGTGTGTGACTGTCAGGTGCTGCGCGTGTATGTGTGTGTCAGGTGCTGTTCATGTATGTGTGAGTGGCAGGTGCTGCGTGTGTATACGAGTGTGTGTGAGGTGCTGCGAGTGTATGTGTGTGTTAGGTGCTCTGAGTGTATATGATTGTGTGTCAGGTGCTGTGCGTGTGTGCGTTAAATGCCACATGTATATATGTGTGTGTGTGTGTGTCAGGTGCTGCATGTTTGTATGTGTGTGTGTGTGTCAGGTGCTGCATGTCTGTATGTGTGTGTGTGTGTGTCAGGCACTGCATGTCTGTGTGTGTGTGTGTGTGTGTGTGTGTGTCAGGTGCTGCATGTCTGTATATGTGTGTGGGTGTGTCAGGTGATGCATGTCTGTGTGTGTGGGTGTGTCAGGTGATGCATGTGTGTGTGTGTGTGGGTGTGTCAGGTGCTGCATGTCTGTGTGTGTGTGTGGGTGTGTGTGTCTGTCAGGTGCTGCATGTGTGTGTCAGGTGCTGCATGTCTGCGTGTGTGTGTGTCAGGCGCTGTATGTCTGCGTGTGTGTGTCAGGCGCTGCATATCTGTGACAGGTGCTGTGTGTGTGTGTGTGTGTGTGTGCGTGTCTGTCAGGCGCTGCGTGTCTGCGCGTGTGTCTGGCGCTGCGTGTCTGCGCGTGTGTCAGGCGCTGCGTGTCTGCGTGTGTCAGGCGCTGCGTGTCTGCGTGTGTGTCAGGCGCTGCGTGTCTGCGTGTGTGTCAGGCGCTGCGTGTCTGCGTGTGTGTCAGGCGCTGCGTGTCTGCGTGTGTGTCAGGCGCTGCGTGTCTGCGTGTGTGTCAGGCGCTGCGTGTGTGTCAGGCGCTGCGTGTGTGTCAGGCGCTGCGTGTCTGCGTGTGTGTCAGGCGCTGCGTGTGTGTCAGGCGCTGCATGTCTGCGTGTGTGTCAGGCGCTGCGTGTCTGCGTGTGTGTCAGGCGCTGCGTGTGTGTCAGGCGCTGCGTGTGTGTCAGGCGCTGCGTGTCTGCGTGTGTGTCAGGCGCTGCGTGTCTGCGTGTGTGTCAGGCGCTGCGTGTCTGCGTGTGTGTCAGGCGCTGCGTGTCTGCGTGTGTGTCAGGCGCTGCGTGTGTGTCAGGCGCTGCGTGTGTGTCAGGCGCTGCGTGTCTGCGTGTGTGTCAGGCGCTGCGTGTGTGTCAGGCGCTGCATGTCTGCGTGTGTGTCAGGCGCTGCGTGTCTGCGTGTGTGTCAGGCGCTGCGTGTGTGTCAGGCGCTGCGTGTGTGTCAGGCGCTGCGTGTCTGCGTGTGTGTCAGGCGCTGCGTGTCTGCGTGTGTGTCAGGCGCTGCGTGTCTGCGTGTGTGTCAGGCGCTGCGTGTCTGCGTGTGTGTCAGGCGCTGCGTGTCTGCGTGTTTGTGTGTCAGGTGCTGCGTGTGTGTGTGTCAGGTGCTGCGTGTCTGCGTGTGTGTCAGGTGCTGCGTGTGAGTATGTCAGGTGCTGCGTGTGTCAGGAGCATGTGAGTGTCAGGTGCGTGTGTGTGTCAGGCGCTGCGTGTGTCAGGCGCTGCGTGTGTCAGGCGCTGCGTGTGCGTGTGTGTCAGGCGCTGCCTGTGCGTCAGGCGCTGCGTGTCTGTGTGTGTCAGGCGCTGCGTGTGTGCCAGGCGCTGCCTGTGCGTGTGTGCCAGGCGCTGCCTGTGCGTGTGTGCCAGGCGCTGCCTGTGCGTGTGTGTCAGGCGCCGCGTGTCTGTCAGGCGCCGCGTGTGCGTCAGGCGCCGCGTGTCTATGTGCGTCAGGCGCCGCGTGTGAGTGTGTGCATGTGTGTCAGGTCCGTGTGAGTGTCAGGTGCTGCATCTGTGTGTGCGTGTGTCAGGTGCTGCGTGTGTGTCAGGTGCTGCGTGTGAGTGTATGCGCGTGTGTCAGGTCCGTGTTAGTGTCAGGTGCTGTGTGTGTGTGTGTCAGGTGCTGTGTGTGTGTGTGTGTGTCAGGTGCTGTGTGTGTGTGTGTGTGTGTGTGTCAGGTGCTGTGTGTGTGCGTGTGTGTCAGGCGCTGCATATGCGTATGCGTGTCAGGCGTTGCATGTCTGTGTGTGTCAGGCGCTGCGTGTCTGGGGGGGGTGGCCGGACACACAGCAGAGAGGGGGGGGTGGCTGGACACACAGCAGAGAGGGGAGGGTGACCGGACACACGGCAGGGAGGGGAGGGGGTAGGGGGTGGCCGAACACAGCAGGAAGAGGGGGGAGTTGCCGAACACACAGCAGGGTAGGGGAGGGGATGGTGGCCAGACAAACAGCAGGGGAGGGGAGGGGGGGGAGGGTAGGCCGGACACACAGCAGGTGAGGGGGGTGGGGGTGGCTGGACACAGCAGGGAGGGGGGGTAGGCAGGACACACAGCAGGGGAGGGGAGGGTAGCCGGACAAACAGCAGGGAGGGGGGTAGGCAGGACACACAGCAGGGGAGGGGGGGTGGCTGGACACACAGCAGGTGAGGGGGGGGGGCTGGACACACAGCAGGTGAGGGGGGGGCTGGACACACAGCAGGTGAGGGGGGGGGGGCTGGACACACAGCAGATGAGGGGGGGGGGCTGGACACACAGCAGGTGAGGGGGGGGCTGGACACACAGCAGGTGAGGGGGGGGGGCTGGACACAAAGCAGGTGAGGGGGGGGGGGCTGGACACACAGCAGGTGAGGGGGGGGGGCTGGACACACAGCAGGTGAGGGGGGGGGCTGGACACACAGCAGGTGAGGGGGGGGGGCTGGACACACAGCAGGTGAGGGGGGGGGCTGGACACACAGCAGGTGAGGGGGGGGGGCTGGACACACAGCAGGTGAGGGGGGGGGCTGGACACACAGCAGGTGAGGGGGGGGCTGGACACACAGCAGGTGAGGGGGGGGGGGCTGGACACACAGCAGGTGAGGGGGGGGCTGGACACGCAGCAGGTGAGGGGGGGGGCTGGACACGCAGCAGGTGAGGGGTGGGGTAGGCCGGACACACAGCAGGGGAGGGGAGGGTGGCCGGACACACAGCAGGGGAGGGGAGGGTGGCCGGACACACAGCAGGGGAGGGGAGGGTGGCCGGACAAACAGCAGGGGAGGGGAGGGTGGCCGGACAAACAGCAGGGAGGGGGGGGGCTGGACACACAGCAGGGGAGGAGGGGGGGGGCTGGACACACAGCAGGTGAGGGGGGGGCTGGACACACAGCAGGTGAGGGGGGGTAGGCCGGACACACAGCAGGGAGGGGGGGGGGGGTAGGCCGCCGGACACACAGCAGGGGAGGGGAGGGTGGCCGGACAAACAGCAGGGAGGAGGGGGTAGGCCGGACACACAGCAGGTGAGGGGGGGGGGGTGGCTGGACACACAGCAGGTGAGGGGGGGGGGTCTGGACACACAGCAGGGAGGGGGGGGGGGGTAGGCCGGACAAACAGCAGGGAGGGGGGGGGTAGGCCGGACACACAGCAGGGAGGGGGGGGGGCTGGACACACAGCAGGGGGGAGTAGGCCAGACGCACAGCAGGTGAGGGGGGTGGTGGCTGGACACACAGCAGGGAGGGGGGGGGGGTAGGCCGGACACACAGCAGGTGAGGGGGGGGGGGGCTGGACACACAGCAGGTGAGGGGGGGGGGGCTGGACACACAGCAGGTGAGGGGGGGGGTAGGCCGGACACACAGCAGGTGAGGGGGCTGGACACACAGCAGGGAGGGAAGGGGGTAGGGGGGTGGCCTTATTATAATAACCGTGTGGGGGAGGAGTCTGCGGCGGTGGGTGAATGAGATGTGGGGGCAGGCTGCTAAGGGTGCAGGGGAGGAGGGGAAGGGAGGGGAAGGGAGCCGGATGGATCTGAATGTGAGCCGCACGTAAGGGTCCATACTGATCCTCCCCACCTCAGCCCGCTGGTGCTGCTGCTGCTGCCTGACTTCTTCCGTGCAGCACAGCTGTCTTCTCCGGCTGCCGCTCCCGCACCCGCTTCAGGTGTGGGGGTACCACACCGCTCAGTAGGCAAGCGCTGTCAGTCAGGAGTCAGCGCTGCACCGGATGTCTCTTCTGGATGTCCTCTGACTTTCTCCTGCGGCGCAACTCCAGCTATTCCTCCCGCTGCGGCTCCCACTTCGGGTAAGGGGACCATATTGCTCAGTAGTGAGCACTTTCGGTAAGCCTGCGGCTGCTATGCCGCTACCCCTCTCCTCCACAGTCCTAATGGGTCGCTGCAGTCTGTAAGGGACCGCAGGTGCACACACCCAGGAACCGCTGGCTCTCCTCCCGCCGCCAGCAGCTACTTTTATAACCTCAGCCTGCACGAGACCCCTTCCCTCACTCACTCTCGCTCTCCTGGCGGCCACTGCGCAGCCGCAACAAATTGAAAAGCCCTATCTCTATAATGGGGCATATTTCTCTTAATTAAAAAAACCCTATAACTTTCTGAAAAACCACAACCCCAAAAGGCACTACACTGGGGCATACTCTATCTAGTAAAACAAACCCCAAGTCTTAATTCGTCCTCTATCCGGAGTTATGCCTTCCCAAAAAATATCTAATTCACTCTATAGGAAAACGGTGTCAAAAAGCCACAAAGGAAGTCACAGAAAAAAACTGACAGTTGGAACTTTAGGTTACTCCCAATTCCTCATTTTTTATTATTTTGCCCTGAAATTTGGCATGCAGCACCGGGTGACGATTCTACACGCCCAGGCCAAATTTCAGCTCAGTACGTCCAATCAGTTTTGAGGTGTAGCCCCTCAAACACCATGCCCCCATCTCAGAAGTTCCCTATGGGAGAATTCCGTTTGTTCGATTCAGCCTTAATATAAGGGCACGACCGTGCCCTTATAATATGTATCTATCTATCTATCTATCTATCTATCTATCTATCTATCTATCTATCTATCTATCTATCTATCTATCTATCGTATGTGTGTGTATATATACATCTATACATACATGCGCTAACACCTGGACATACACTGATGTACCCACACCTAATATCCATACATACACGCCCTGACACCTGGACATACACCAACATTCCCACACCTGCATCTATACATACACATGCTGACACCTGGACATACACCAACATACAAGCACCTGCATCTATATATACACGCGCTGACAAATGGACATACACCGACGTACCCACACTTGCATCTATACATACATGCACTGACATCTGGACATACAAGCACCTGCATCTATACATACACGCGCTGACACCTGAACCTACACTGACCTTCCCACACCTGCATCTATACATACACATTCTGACACCTGGACATACACAGACGTACCCACACCTGCATCTATACATACACGCGTTGACACCTGGACGTACACTGACGTACACACACCTACATCTATATATGCATGGATGCAAATGTGGGTACGTCTGTATACGTCCAGGTGTTAGCATGTGTATGTATAGATGTTAGGTGTGGGTACATCAGTGTATGTCCAGGTGTCAGCACATGTATGTATAGATTCACATGTGGGTAAGCCGGTGTACGTCCACGTGTCAGCATGTGTAGGTATAGATGCAGGTGTGGGTACGTTGGTGTACGTTTAGGGGTCAGCGTGTTAATGTATAGATGTTGGTGTGTGTATGTCAGTGTACGTACAGATATAGGTGTGTGTGTGTGTATGTATGTATGTATGTATGTATGTATGTATATGTATAGAGGAAGGTGTGATACATACATATCTACAGCCACACCACACTGTATATGCCCAATATCACCTGATCTTAGGCCTGGTTTGTTCTTGGATGTGAGACCACCTGGGAATACCAAGCGCGCGCGTCAAAAAAGGGGCGTGGTTTTGTTGGAGTGGGCGTGGTTTCGCATAAAGGGGCGTGGCATTGCAGGAAAAGACTACCTTATACCCCAGTTTTGCAACCTGCACGCCCATACGTTGGCCACCACAGGAAAGAAAAATAATCCTGATTCATGCCCCTTACATTATTTGTCATTTTTCCTCCTTATAGTAATGCCCAGTATACATTATGCCACATACTGCAATGGCCCTTAGACATTATGCCGCACACAATAATGCACGACACAATATGCACACACTGTAATGCCCCCGACACATTATGCCACACACCGTAATGTCTGTGACACATTATGCCACACACCGTAATGCCTGTGACACATTATGACAGGAATCGCAATGCCCGTTATACATTATGCTACACACTGCAATGCCCCTGATACATTATAGCACATACAATGTCTGTGACACATTATGACACACACCGCAATGTCCGTGATACATTATGCCACACACTGCAATGCCCGATACATTATAGCACATACAATGCCTGTGACACATTATGCCACACACTGCAATGACCTTGAGACATTATACCACAATGCCCGTGATATAGTATACCATACACCGTAATGCCTGTGACACATACCGCAATGCCCTGCCCGTTATACCCTATGCCACACATCGCAATGCCCGTTATGTATTATGCCACACTGCAATGACCCTGAGACATTATACCACATACCACAATGCCCGTGATATAGTATACCACACACCGTAATGCCTGACACATTATGACACACACCGCAATGTCCGTGATACATTATGCCACACACTGCAATGACCCTGAGACATTATACCACATATCACAATGCCCGCGATATAGTATACCATACACCGTAATGCCTGCGACACATTATGACACACACCGCAATGTCCGTGATACATTATGCCACACACCGTAATGCCCATTACACATTAAGTCCTACAGTAAGGCTTCTAATTACTTTTCAATTACCTGCTCGTTGTCAGGGGTTTCATGCACTGGGTGTCATGCTCGTTGCCAGGGGTTTCATGCTCTTGGTTCCATGCACGGTGCCAGGGGTTTTCATGCTCAGGGTGTCATGCTCGTTGCCAGGGGTTCCATGCACTGGGTGTCATGCTCGTTGCCAGGTGTTTCATGCACTGGGTGTCATGCTCGTTGCCAGATGTTTCATGCACTGGGTGTCATGCTCGTTGCTAGGAGGTAGTCCTTGTTGCTAGGGCTGTGCTCCAAGTGCCACATATGTCCCCAGTGCCAGATATTCCCCCACGGTGCCAGGTACTTACATGCCCCAGTGCCAAATATAGTCGTCCCCCCCATGTGCCAGGTACACATATGCCCCCAGTGCCAGATATTCCCCCCCAGTGCCATATATGCCCCCAGTGCCAGATATTCCCCCCAGTGCCATATATGCCCCCCGTGCCATATATGCCCCCAGTGCCAGATACCCCCCCCCCAGTGCCATATATGCCCCCAGTGCCAGATATTCCCCCCCAGTGCCATATATGCCCCAGTGCCAGATATCCCCCCCAGTGCCAGATATGCCCCCAGTGCCAGATATTCCCCCCAGTGCCAGAAATGCCCCAGTGCCAGATATTCCTCCCTCCCCCCCCCCGTGCCATATATGCTCCCAGTGCCAGATATTTACCCCCCCCCCGCCGTCGCTTTTTGGAGGGACACGGAGGGCACAGCTCGTCTCTCCTGTGTCCCTCCTGCTGCATCATCTCCGGCGGCCGCGGGTCTAATAGGGGGAAGTGCCGGTTCATGAGCCAATTAGAGCTCACGGACGGCACTTCCCCCTATTAGACCCGCGGCCGCCGGAGATGATGCAGCAGGAGGGACACAGGGAGGCGCGCTGTGTGCCCTCCGTGTCCCTCCAAAAAGCGGCGGAGGGAAGGAGACTGCTCGTCCGCATGTCAGTCTGCTGTAAATCAGTGGCGCCCCCGCAGCCCCTCGCCCCCAAGCCACCGCGAGGACTGCGGGGGCAGTAGTTACGTCACTGGTCCAATCTCATCTGATGATGGAAGCTAAGCAGTGTTGTGCCTGGTTTGTTTTTGGATTTCAAGTCCTGCCTTCTGGTTTGGCCACGGCACCTCGGATATTCACCAAGGTCATGGCCGTGATGACGACCCTTCACCATCAGAGAATCAGGATCCTGCCAAATCTGGATGACTTGCTGATCCTGGTGAACTCCCAAGAGGTTCTCCACAGTTATCTGGAACTGGCGGTCCAATTCCTAAAAGTCCACGGGTGGCTCATCAACTGTAAAAAGTCCTCGCTGGTCCCTGCTCGGAACATTGTGCACCTAGGGGCACTGCTGGACACACACAGCCAACAATTGTTTCTGTCTCCAGAGAAAGTCCTGAAAATTCAGGACAGTATCGTCCTCTCTCGCCCAAGAGTGTTGATACACACGGCGATGCAAGTACTAGACCTCATGGTGTCGGCTTTCGATATGGTAGAGTACGCTCAATTTCATTACCGCCCTCTGCAGAGGTTAATCCTCTCCAAGTGGGACGGCCTGCCTCATCGGATGATGTCTCAAATGATCTCCTTGACTCCGGAGGTTCGTCTGACACTGAGCTGGTGGCTACAGGACCAACAGTTGAGCAGGGGCCATCCCTTCTGGATCTCCAACTGTGTCCTCCTGACAATGGATGCCAGTCTTTTGGGCTGGGCCATGGTGTTGGAGCAACACTTTCTCCAGGGTCGGTGGACCAGGGAGGAATCTCTCCTCCTAATATACATTCTGGAATTGCAGGCAGTGTTCAATTAATTGACACTGGCCCTGCCTCTAGTACAGAACAGGCCTGTTCAAGTACAATCTGACAACGCCACCACGGTAGTGTACACAAATCATCAAGGCGGCACTCGAAACTGCATGGCAAAGCTGGAAGTATCAAAAATCCTCCGTTGGGTAGAAAGTCATCTGACAGCTATATCGGCAGTGTTCATTCCCGGAGTCCTCAACTAGGAAGCGGATTTCCTCAGTCGTCAGGACGTTCACGCTGGAGAGTGGAGAGGCCGCAGCAGAAATGTCTGCACTGGTGTCAGTAGGTGACTGAGGCAGGAATGACTGGGAGATAGTGGGTGACTGAAGCATGTATGAGTGGGAGATAGTGGGTGACTGAGGCCGGGGTGACTGGGAGATAGTGGGTGACAGGGAGATAGTGGGTTACTGAGGGAGGGGTGATAGGAAGGGGTTGGGTAAGTATGGGAAGAAAGTGGGTGACAGGTATAATAAATGACTAAGGCAGGGGTGATAGGGAGATAGTGGATGACTGTGGCAGGGGTGACAGGGACAGTAAGAGACTGAGGCAGGGGTGACAGGGATAGTGGCTGACTGAGGCAGGGGTGACTGGGAGATAGTGGGTGACTGAGGCAGGGTTGACAGGGATAGTGGGTGACTGAAGCAGGGGTGATAGGGTGACAGTGGGTGACTAAAGCAGGGGTGACTGGTATAGTGGGTGACTGAGGCAGGGATCGCAGATATAGTGGTTGACTGAGGCAGCGGTGACTGGGAGATAGTGGGTAACTGAGGCAGGGGTGACAGGGAAAGTGTGTGACTCAGGCAGGGGTGATAGGGAGATAGTGGGCTGCATATCTCTGCCTCACTGCAGCAGCACATTCCTGCTTCAATGACAGCAGCACATCCCTACCTCACTTATAGCAGCACATCCCTGCCTCGCTGACAGCAGCACATCCCTGCCTCGCTGACAGCAGCACATCCCTGCCTCGCTGACAGCAGCACATCCCTGCTTCGCTGACAGCAGCACATCCCTGCTTCGCTGACAGCAGCACATCCCTGCCTCGCTGACAGCAGCACATCCCTGTCTCGCTGACAGCAGCACAGCACTGCTTCGCTGACAGCAGCACATCACTGCTTCACTACCAGCAGCACATCCCTGCCTCACTGGCAGCAGCACATCCCTGCCTTACTGACAGCTGTATATAGGGCCTAATTCAGACCTGATCCCTGCTGTGCATATTCACACAACAGGAGATCAGGTCTGAAGTGCGTGTGTGCTGGTGCCGCAGTGCACCGGCACATGCCAGAGATGCGATCAGCATCTCTGCCCAGTGAGCGCCTCTGCCTGATTGACAGGCAGAGGCGGTCACTGGGCAGGAGGAGTCGGGCCAGCGGCGTTGTGCCGCCATTTTGGGGGCACAGTCAGGACAACGCAGACATGACCGGACCGTATGGGGGCGGGCCGTGACGGCTGCGTGACCCGGACAGCAACGGGCCTTATTTACTAAAATCTCAGATAAATTTTATGGCATTTATGTGCAGTCTAGTTTGCACAGTTGATAGAGTGTTGATCTTGCACTATCAATGTAAGCCTCACATAGGTTTGATACACATGTAAGTTTGTTTTTATTTTACTACATTGTGGTTTGTGGCTCTATACCATGTAATGCATGTCTTTTAACAGTAGTCAAGTCTTCCAATGTGCTTGTTAGTGAAACCCAATAGATAGCTTTATTTTATTTTGTTTCTTCAAATATTGAATGCATATGTCTTATAACTTTTTTTTTTTCAATATACAGGTTGAGTATCTGTATATACATTTTTATTATAAGATTTTCAATGACACAAGTACATCCAAGTTGCAGATTATAGATTGTGAAGGACAAATCAACCATATAAACAATTTAAGCAATTTAAATTGCATGCAGGTAGTAGAATATCAAACTCCTTGGATGAGAGTTGGTCGTAATAAACTAGGATAGATAAGAATAAAGTAGAAAATAAGATTTTAAACCTACCGGTAAATCTTTTTCTCGTAGTCCGTAGAGGATGCTGGGGACTCCGTAAGGACCATGGGGATAGACGGGCTCCACAGGAGACATGGGCACTTTAAGAAAGACTTTAGTTCTGGGTGTGCACTGGCTCCTCCCTCTATGCCACAGTTAGAGAAACTGTGCCCAGAGGAGACGGACAGTATGAGGAAAGGATTTTGTTAATCCACGGCAAGATTCATACCAGCCACACCAATCACACCGTATAACTTGTGATAAACTACCCAGTTATCAGTATGAAAAAACAACATAGCATCAGTGCAGGACCGATGCAACTATAACATAACCCTTATTGAAGCAATAACTATATACAAGTATTGCAGAAGTAGTCCGCACTTGGGACGGGCGCCCAGCATCCTCTACGGACTACGAGAAAAAGATTTACCAGTAGGTTTAAAATCTTATTTTCTCTAACGTCCTAGAGGATGCTGGGGACTCCGTAAGGACCATGGGGATTATACCAATGCTCCAAAACGGGCGGGAGAGTGCGGATGACTCTGCAGCACCGATTGAGCAAACATGAGTTCCTCCTCAGCCAGGGTATCAAACTTATAGTATTTTGCAAAGGTGTGTGAACCCGACCAAGTAGCAGCTTGACACAGCTGTAGTGCCGAGACCCCTCGGGCAGCCGCCCAAGAAGAGCCCACTTTCCTCGTGGAATGGGCCTTGACCGATTTCAGTAACTGCAATCCAGCCATAGAATGCGCTTGCTGAATCGTGTTACAAATCCGGCGAGCAATAGCCTGCTTTGAAGCAGGGGCACCAATCTTGTTGGTTGCATACAGGACAAACAGTGCTTCAGTTTTCCTGACTCTAGCCGTCCTGGCCACGTAAATTTTCAAAGCCCTAACCACATCAAGTAACTCGGAATCCTCCAAGTCACGCGTAGCCACAGGCACCACAATAGGTTGGTTCATATGAAAAGATGAGACCACTTTTGGTAGGAATTGAGGACGGGTCTGCAATTCCGCTCTATCCACATGGAATACCAAATATGGGCTTTTATGTGACAAAGCCGCTAATTCCGACACTCGCCTAGCCGAAGCCAAGGCTAATAACATGACCACCTTCCATGTGAGATATTTTAACTTCACTGTTTTAAGTGGTTCAAACCAGTGTAATTTTAGAAAACTTAACACCACGTTAAGGTCCCAAGGTGCCACCGGAGGCACAAAAGGAGGCTGAATATGCAGCACTCCTTTTACAAAAGTCTGAACTTCTGGAAGAGAAGCCAATTCTTTTTGAAAGAAAATAGATAAGGCCGAAATCTGGACCTTAATAGAGCCTAATTTTAGGCCCAAATTCACTCCAGTTTGTAGGAAGTGAAGGAAACGGCCCGGATGGAATTCTTCCGTAGGAGCATTCCTGGCCTCACACCAAGAAACATAATTTCGCCATATACGGTGTAATGTTTTAACGTTACATCCTTCCTAGCCTTTATCAGCGTAGGGATGACCTCAACCGGAATGCTAGGATCCGGCATTCAACCGCCATGCCGTCAAACGCGGCCGCGGTAAGTCTTGGAACAGACAGGGCCCCTGATGCAACAGGTCCTGTCTTAGAGGGAGAGGCCACAGATCTTCTGTGAGCATTTCCTGCAGATCCGGATACCAGGTCCTCCGTGGCCAATCTGGAACAATGAGGATTGTTCTCACTCCTCTTTGTCTTATTATCCTCAACACCTTGGGTATGAGAGGAAGAGGAGGAAATACATAGACCGACCGGAACACCCACGGTGTCACTAGGGCGTCTACAGCTACTGCCTGAGGGTCTCTTGACCTTGCGCAATACCTCTGTAGCTTTTTGTTGAGCCGGGACGGCATCATGTCTATCTGTGGCAGTTCCCACCGACTTGTAATCTGTGCAAAGACTTCCTGATGAAGTCCCCACTCTCCCGGATGTAGGTCGTGTCTGCTGAGGATGTCTGCTTCCCAGTTGTCCACTCCCGGAATGAACACTGCTGACAGTGCGCTTGCGTGATTCTCCACCCAGCGAAGAATTCTGGTGGCTTGTGCCATCGCCACTCTGCTTCTTGTGCCGCCTTGGCGGTTTACATGAGCCACTGCGGTGACGTTGTCTGACTGGATCAGAACCGGTTGGTCGCAAAGTAAGGTCTCCGCTTGACGTAGGGCATTGTATATGGCCCTTAGTTCCAGGATGTTGATGTGAAGACAAGTCTCTTGACTTGACCAAAGACCTTGGAAATTTCTTCCCTGTGCGACTGCTCCCCAACCTTGGAGGCTTGCGTCTGTGGTCACCAGGATCCAGCCCTGAATGCTGAATCTGCGTCCCTCGAGAAGGTGAGCACTCTGCAGCCACCACAAGAGTGATACCCTGACCCTGGGGGACAGGGTGATCAACCAATGCATCTGTAAATGTGACCCGGACCACTTGTCCAGTAGGTCCCATTGGAAAGTCCTCGCATGGAACCTGCCGAATGGAATGGCCTCGTATGATGCCACCATCTTTCCCAGGACTCGAGTGCAGTGATGCACTGACACCTGTTTTGGTTTCAATAGGTTCCTGACAAGAGTCATGAGTTCCTGGGCCTTTTCTATCAGGAGATAAACCCTCTTCTGGTCTGTGTCCAGAATCATGCCCAAGAAAGACAGACGAGTAGTAGGAATCAACTGCGACTTCGGGATATTGAGAATCCAGCCGTGTTGCTGTAACACTTTCAGTGAAAGTGATACGCTGTTCAGCAACTGCTCTCTTGATCTCGCTTTTATGAGATCGCCCAAGTACGGGATAATTGTGACACCTTGCTTGCACAGGAGCACCATCATTTCCGCCATTACCTTGGTGAAAATTCTCAGGGCCATGGAGAGACCAAACAGCAACGTCTGAAATTGGCAATGACAGTCCTGTACCGCAAATCTGAGTTACGCCTGATGAGGTGGATAAATGGGGACATGAAGGTATGCATCCTGTACACAAATGCGGACAACAGGTGTCAAGCCGTGTGTTGCCTTTGTCAAGCTGTAATAAGTAGGGATAAGGACGTTAACCACCTCGGAACATCCTCCCTTATATGTCACCTGCAGCGCATTCATCATAAGTCAGTGACAAGTTCAAAAACTTTGGATGACAGCGGAAGCAGTCCACTAACCACTTAATCCCTTCCTCTTGTAACCAAGCTCCTGCAAACCACACCACCAACTCCCTCAGTGTCAATTTCCTCCTTAGACAGGAGAGCCAATAGTCCTTCAGGCCATGTCACTGGCAAGTCTGACGAGTCCTCTCCTGCCTGGGATTCCTCCGATGCATCCTTGAGTGTAACGCCTACTGCTGCTGGCGCTGCTGTTGTTGCTGCTGGGAGTCGATCGTCATCCCAGAGGGGAAGTCGGAAGACCACTTGTACTTCTTCCAGTAAGCAATTGACTGTCCAACAGTCCTTTGCGAGGAAGATGAAATATCACAGCAGTCATCCTGCTGCAAAGCGGATAACTCAGGTCTGGGTGGTGAGAAACGTGGTTCCGGTATCCATCGTTAATTTAGAGGCAACTAGAGACTTGATTGAGGTACTGTGTCCCCGGTACCAAATACCCTCTAGGTTCCATTTCTCTAGGCAGGCGATACCGAAAATGTACACAGACCTCAGAAAAAGAGTCACCAGTGTCCTAAAAAATGCAGTTGTACCCAATGTCCACTTGTCTGTGGTTAAGTGGAGCAGGGCAGACTCAGGACTATATGACTGTGACAGCCCACTGGGTAGATGTATTGCCTCCCGCAGCAAGAACAGCAGCGGCGGCACCAGTAGCAGCATCTCGCAATTGCCAACTCGTTCCTAGGCAGGCTACGCTTTGTATCACCGCTTTCCATAAGAGGCACACAGCTGACAACCTCTTACGGAAACTGAGGAACATCATCGCAGAATGGCTTACCCCAATTGAACTCTCCTGGGGATTTGTGACATCGGACAACGCCACCAATATTGTGCGTGCATTACATCTGGGCAAATTCCAGCACGTCCCATGTTTTGCACATACATTGAACTTGGTGGTGCAGAATTATTTAAAAAACGACAGGGGCGTGCAAGAGATGCTGTCGGTGGCCCGAAGAATTGCGGGCCACTTTCTGCCTTCAGCCACCGCATGCCGAAGACTGGAGCACCACCAAACATTCCTGAACCTGCCCTGCCATCATCTGAAGCAAGAGGTGGTAACGAGGTGGAATTCAACCCTCTATATGCTTCAGAGGATGGAGGAGCAGCAAAAGGCCATTCAAGCCTATACATCTGCCCACGATATAGGCAAAGGAGGGGGAATGCACCTGACTCAAGCGCAGTGGAGAATGATTTCAACGTTGTGCAAGGTTCTGCAACCCTTTGAAATTTCCACACGTGAAGTCAGTTCAGACACTGCCAGCCTGAGTCAGGTCATTCCCCTCATCAGGCTTTTGCAGAAGAAGCTGGAGACATTGAAGGAGGAGCTAAAACAGAGCGATTCAACTAGGCATGTGGGACTTGTGGATGGAGCCCTTAATTTGCTTAACCAGGATTCAATCTGTTGAAATCAGAGCACTACATTTTGGCCGCCGTGCTCGATCCTAGATTTAAAACCTACATTGTATCTCTCTTTCCGGCAGACACAAGTCTGCAGAGGTTCAAAGACCTGCTGGTGAGAAAATTGTCAAGTCAAGCGGAACGTGACCCGTCAACAGCTCCTCCTTCACATTCTCCCGCAACTGGGGGTGCGAGGAAAAGGCTAAGAATTCCGAGCCCACCCGCTGGCGGTGATGCAGGGCAGTCTGGAGTGAGTGCTGACATCTGGTCCGGACTGAAGGACCTGACAACGATTACTGACATGTCGTCTACTGTCACTGCATATGATTCTGTCACCTTTGAAAGAATGGTGGAGAAAAAGAGGCAATTTGGAGGCACAAACTGGCTTTATTCTACCTAAGTTGCCCTCCCTCCAGTGTGTACTCCGAAAGAGTGTTTAGTGCGGCCGCTCACCTTGTCAGCAATCGGCGTACAAGGTTACTTCCAGAAAATGTGGAGAAGATGATGAGCATCAAAATTAATTATAATCAATTCCTCCGTGGAGACAATCACCAGCAATTGCCTCCAGAAAGTACACAGGGATCTGAGATGGTGGATTCCAGTGGGGACGAATTAATAATCTGTGAGGAGGGGGATGTACACAGTGAAAGGGGTGAGGAATCGGAGGATGATGAGGTGGACATCTTGCCTCTGTAGAGTCAGTTTGTGCAAGGAGAGATTGATTGATTCTTTTTTGGTGGGGGCCCAAACCAACCAGTCATTTCAGTCAGTCGTGTGGCAGACCCTGTCGCTGAAATGATGGGTTCGTCAATGTTTTTCTTTTCAATCTAAGCCCCTGCAGTTTTCTGTAAGCATCTGCTTCGCTATGATGATCAACAAGTCACAAGGGAAAACACTCAGGGCTGGAGGCGTAGATCTTAGGACCAGCTGCTACAAGCATGGCAGAGGTGTCACTATCACTGGTGACACCCAGAGAGGCGGCGAGGGAGATTGTAATGCAGTGCGCGCAGATAAGCAGCGTAATGGTAAAAAGGAGGCATGGTCTCATAGGTAGGGGCGTGGCCTGAATCACCATTTTGTTGCTGCGGGTATCCCGGGGGTTGGGGGCTGTACCCGGGGACTAGTGTGTGAGTGGTGCTGGCTCCTGCACAGTGACAGAAACTGGGTGTTGCACGTAATGTCACAGTGAAACACCCATATTCTGTCACTGAAGAAGAGCCGGCACTTTGGTGTCACTCCACTTGGCGGGTGACACTCGGGTGTGTGCCGCAACCCCGTTGTGATGCCACTGACCCATGGGAAGCTTTACGTGGCTTACCCATGTGTTAGTAGCCCCAAGCATCTTTTGTGTTAGTCCCTGAAGAAAAACTTCAAATATTGTTTACAATTTTGTAATCAATGGCCTAATTCAGTAAGGATTGCAAATTCTGCTAAGTAACAGAATTTGCAATCCTTTGGTTCGCATGCTGGGGCCACCCATCACAGGGCATGGCCACCCAGCATGCCGCCTCCCTTCTTGACCACGCTGAAATTGCAGTCTCAGTGCAGTTCAGCGTGATCATAAAAAATGGATTAGCCTCCTGTTGGTGCAGACTGTACGTGTGCGCAGGAAGCCGCCACCATTTTTGTGATCGCAACGGCTGCATGTGATGTCATGCAGCCGCTCTGACCACGCCTCCTGTTTCTCCGTTGAAGCCCTGCCCCCGCACCGCTCCATCTCCGACTTTGAAATGGAGTGTTGCTGACCCCCCCGCACCGATTGACAGTCACAGAAAATGCAGGCGCATGCGTATGCTCTTAGCAATTTTTGCAGTTGGATTGCTTATTGTGATTGTCTGTTTAATGTGAAAACAAATGTGTGTGTTTTTTTCAACCTGGAAGCCCAACATCGATTAAGATCGATCTTAAATAGACCCAACATCGATTAAGATGCATCCATATAGCCCAGGAGCTATATGTGATGTATTTTTTGCCATGTAAGGTATTTCTGTCGTGTTTTATTGCGTCTCAGGGCGCCCCCCCCAGCGCCCTGCACCCTCAGTGACCGGAGTATGAAGTGTGCTGAGAGCAATGGCGCACAGCTGCAGTGCTGTGCGCTACCTTATTGAAGACAGGAACGTCTTCTGCCGACGATTTTTCCGGACCTCTTCGCTCTTCTGGCTCTGTAAGGGGGCCGGCGGCGCGGCTCCGGGACCCATCCAGGCTGGACCTGTGATCGTCCCTCTGGAGCTAATGTCCAGTAGCCAAGAAGCCCAATCCACTCTGCACGCAGGTGAGTTCGCTTCTTCTCCCCTTAGTCCCTCGATGCAGTGAGCCTGTTGCCAGCAGGTCTCACTGAAAATAACAAACCTAAACTAAAACTTTCACTAAGAAGCTCAGGAGAGCCCCTAGTGTGCACCCTTCTCGTCGGGCACAGAAATCTAACTGAGGCTTGGAGGAGAGTCATAGGGGGAGGAGCCAGTGCACACCAGCTAGTCCTAAAGCTTTCTTTAGATGTGCCCAGTCTCCTGCGGAGCCGCTATTCCCCATGGTCCTTACGGAGTCCCCAGCATCCACTTAGGACGTTAGAGAAAATAAGGATAAAGTGGACTACAGAAACTGATGCTCTAAACAAAGGAGAGAGAGAGAGAGAGAGAAAAGCACAAGGGAAAGTGGGCAATCGGAACACCACAGAGAGAGGAGAGATAGAAATGCCTGAAAAAGTAAAGGGGGTTGGGTATGGCATCCGGCGCTCGGGATTCCAGCAGTCACATGATACCTAATCCTAATCCTAACCCTCTGGGGGGGGTGGCGGATAGGGCTAACCCTCAGGGGGTGGCAGCTAGGACTACCCCCCCCCCCACCTCCTAGTGCCTTCCCTAACACCCCCTCCCCCGGTCCTAACCCTCCCTCCAATACTCGCCTTCGGGATGTTGGCTGTCTGTGTGCCGGCACCAGTCTCCCAAGTGGTGTCAGGATTCCAACATCGGTCAAATGACCGCCGGTATACCGTCTGCCGGGATGGTAAATGTATCCTGAGGACAGGTAGTGAGTGTGGAGGGATAGGTGGTTCAGTAAAATGTAACAGCTCAAACTGCGATCATTCACTGATAAATTGATTTATAGCTCTCCCTTTTTAACCATTGCAGTCATAAAAGCAATGTTTTTTAAACTTTTAAATAAAGCTTGTTAGCATCCCCAGCACACTGTATATGCTGGGAGATGTAGTTCTCAATATGAAAACATTTAATTACTGTATGAACTCTAATTCCCCAACTGAAACCTCTCACAAACACACACTCCTAAATCTAGTACACACACACACACATTTCCCCAGTACTGACAACTCTCATCACTTCCACACACTGACAACTCCCTCCTGCTCCTCTCCCCACTGACACTGACAGCTCCCTCACAGTCACACACATCCTCCACCCCCCCACACACACACTGATAGCACACATGCACAAATCCCCCCCTCCTCGACACTAACTGTCACGGACTGCTTGGGCAGCAGGGGGCAGGCTCTGACTTGAAGTGCTGAAATTCAACAGCTCTCTCGAACTTGCAAGGCATGGCTGTGCAGCTGTCTCCAGCCATCTCCTTGCCCACTGTGTAATTTGTGGCGTTCTCTGATGTTCCCCGCTCTGCCTCTACAACTGGCACATAATGTACAGCAGTGGTGACTCCTGAGTATGGGCCTGGAGAACTCCGCCTACCGGGGGGTAGGGTTTAATAATTTCAAAGGGGCAGAGCTAGGAGTGAAGCAGTGGACAGCAGTTGAGGGGCGTTTCAAACTGTAACAGGGTTGGGACAATTTCAGTATCCTTCCCTCACCGTCTAATTGGTCAGTCCCACGCTGATTGCCATAGCGCCCTTTTGAGACTGCAGAACTCTATCCCTTAGCCACGGTTGGCACAGCTGGATGGTGCCCCTGGCAAGTGCCATCCTGGCCAAGGGGTAGATACGCCCCTGAGGGTCAGGGCCAGCAACAGAAATCTCGGGGCCCAGTACACTGATATCTCTGGGGCCCCCTCAACCCCCCCTTAACTTGGCAGAGGGATCTTTAAAAAAAAATGGAGCCTTTGACTCGGACCGTCAGTGAGGCCGGCAGGTGGTTTTCATACTGGGCTATCCAGCTCTTCGGTGGCGGTGGCAGGGACATTCAGAAAAGGGCCAGCACAGCAACATGCATAATAATGGCAATACAGTATGGACCACAGGGACTGGACAAAGTGATGGGGTAAAAGGAGGGGGGAGGGTTTAGTTGGCCTGTTAATTGTTTTCCTGCTTAAATTGAGCAGTTGGTGGATACACTTTAAAAAGCAATATTGGCACTGTGGCCCCATTATTTCTGTTCTTAATACTTGGAGCCCTGAACAAGTGTCCCCTTTGTCCCCCCTGTCACCGGGCCTGTTCAGGCGTTACCTATGGAGAAGCTGCGACATGACATCCTAGGAAACGATACTGCACCATGCATCACCATTATATTTCAGTGTGCCTTGTCAATATTTAAATCTTGTTCTGTGTGACGTGAGTTGTAAATGGTTGAAAATCTCTGTGCTACAGTATCGTCACCATGTAGTTATAACAACACCGCAAAACCACCAAAAGACGTGTTTTGGTAGAGGGACTGCTGGAGGGGCCCATTGGGGCCCCCAGTTTGCTACCCCACCCCAGTATACCTGTGCTGTAGCCAGTGGAAGGGGCACTATCTTCCCGGTGATCTCTTCGGGAAGATGGTGCCGCACATAGAAAGCAAAGACTCTGGCTGCACTCTCCTGCCCTCGCTCTAAGCAAGGTGATCGGGCCACAAAAGGACCCCTGTCGGACCCCGGCCTGTGGGCCACAAAAGGATGCATTGGGGGCGGCATGCGGCCCATGGGTTTGACACCCCTGCCCTAGAGTATCACAATTTGTTTCACGGCACCCCTAGGCCAAAGTTTTTTTTATTGAGAAATTCAGAAAAAAATATAAAATTAAGTAAATTGTGTTTATAGCATGTCATCCTCAGGTTCAGTTATGTTGTGAGGGAATGGTTTTGCCAATTTAATAAAGTATAAATAATTTTAATTGGTCCTGGACCACCAAACTATGCTACCAGTGCAAGAACCCCAGTTTGGAAACTACTGCCATAAAATAAACCTTTTTTGTTTTTTTTAAACTACATGTAATACACCTTAGATCTCAGTTCCTAAAAGGTTTTAAACCTTTGCATACAGTAAACTACACATATTTAAAAATCCTACACCGGGCACAAGTGCTCACGGGCCAATTTCATGGCAGTCTCGGATAGGAGGGCATTGTGGATTCACCAAGGGAATGCTGATGCTGACTCCAAGAAGAAAGGGAGTCTCTTCCCTATGAAGGTGAAGCCTTGTTTGGCGACGGCCTAGTTAATTTGATCTCGGCAGCTCCCGCAGGTAAGTCATCCTTCTTGCCCTATGTTCCCTCTCAACGGATGAAGACGCATCATTATCTGACGCAGTCATTTCGGCCCAATAGATATGCAAGAAGTTAAGATTCCCCTTTCTTTGCAGGTAGAGGAAGGAAAAGAGGGAAGAGGTCTATAGCCTCTTCAAGATCGCAGGAGCAGAGATCGTCCTCTGCTTTTGCCAAATCCACTGCATGACGCTGGGGCTCTCTTGCAGGAGCCCGCACCAGTGGGGGGCACGTCTAAAACTCTTCAGTCAGTTCTGGATTCATTCGGACCTGGACTCGTGGGCTTTACAAATAGTGTCCCAAAGGTACAAACTGGGGTTTCAAGACGTTCCCCCTCACCGATTGTTCAAATCAGCCTTAGTCAGCAGGGAGAAGGTTTTTATTCAAGCCTCTTCGTGGTCCCGAAGCCGGACGGCTCAGTCAGACCAATCTTAAATCTGAAATCCCCTAATTTCTACCTAAAGAAATTCAATTTCAAGATGGAATCTCTCAGGGTAGTGATCTCCAGTCCGGGGGATAAAGGAGATTTCATGGTTTTGGTAGACATAAAGGATGCCTACTTATATGTTCCCATTTAGCCACTGCATCAAGCTACCTGAGGTTTGCAATTCAGGATTGTCATTACCAATTTCAGACGTTGCCGTTTGGTCTGTCCACGGCTCCGAGGATTTTCACCAGGGTGATGGCGGAAATGATGGTTCTCCTTCGCAAGCAAGGAGTCACAATTATCCCGTACTTGGATGATCTCCTGATAAAGGCGAGATCCAGGGACCAGTTGGTGCAAAACATCTACTCTCCCTGACAGTTCTTCAACAACATGGTTGGCTCCTAAACTTGCCAAAATCGCAGTTGGTCCCAATGACGCGGTTGTTGTTTTTGGGAGTGATACTGGACACAGAAGAGGTTTTCTTCTAGTGGAAAGGCTCTGGAGATCCAGAGTCTGGTCAAACAAATTCTGAAACCAGCAAGAGTGTTAATCCATCAATGCATTCAGTTGCTGGGGAAGATGGTTGCGGCCTACGAGGCCATTCAGTTTGGCAGGTTCCATGCCAGAGTGTCCCAGTGGGACCTGTTGGACAAGTGGTCCGGATCCCACCTACACATGCACCGGAGGATAATCCTGTCTTCCAAGACCAGAATCTCACTCCATTGGTGGCTGCACAGTTCTCACCACCTAGAGGGGCGATGGTTCGGGATCCAGGACTGGATCCTAGGGACCACGGATGCAACCCTCTGAGGCTGGAGAGCAGTCACACAGGGGGAAAACATCCAAGGAAGATGGTCAAGTCTTCCTTGGATGTTTTCATCTCCACATAAATGTCTCAGGTTTCCCTTTGTCTCTCATTAAGACCGGGGGGCATCGAAGTTGGGCAGACATAATCCGCCCTTCAAACGCGGCTGCCAAGGACTCAAGAAACCATAGTCTCGCAGGGGATTTCTGACAACACGGGTGAGACAACAGAGTTAGAGCGCCAGGGGCTATTTTCCTGTCCTGCTCCCTTCCCCAGCATTCCGTTCCAGTGCTCCAGTCCTTGCCATAAGATCTTCTCTGACCAGAGTGCTGGAATCATAACATTATTACCGGCCATACCAAAACTTAAAATTAAACGGGGTTTAATTTTTTCTCATTCAGTTTTGTGAGAGTTTATCGGCCTCATGAATCCAACAGGTTTAGGGCCAAATCCTGGTCAGCTCTTAGTCAGCCAGATTCAAGAACTTACTCAGATGGTTCAGGATCTTTCTCTTCGGGTGAAGTCGCAGGAAGATCTTTTGCGAGCTTCCCCAAGGGTAGTCCCTGAACCAAAGATGCATTTGCCTGACCGTTTTTCTGGTGATAGAAAAGAGTTTTTTAATTTTAAAGAATCCTGTAAACTTTATTTTCGTTTAAGACCGACTTCCTCGGGTACTGAATCTCAGCGGGTCGGGTTTATTATTTCTTTGCTCCAGGGGGATCCTCAGACCTGGGCATTTGGTTTAAGAGCAGAGGATCCGGCATTGTTGTCAGTTGACGCTTTTTTTGAGTCTTTAGGGCTCTTGTATGATGACCCTGATAGAGAGGCGTCCGCTGAAAGTCAGTTGCGCGCTCTCAGACAGGGTAGAAATCCTGCAGAGGTTTATTGTACAGAGTTTCGCCGTTGGTCGAACGACTGTGGCTGGAATGACCCAGCCCTGCGCAGTCAGTTTCGCCTCGGCTTATCAGAGTCTATAAAAGACAGTCTCCTTCAGTACCCCGCTCCTGAGACTCTCGATAAACTCATGGAGCTTTCTATTAAGATTGATCGTCGTCTCAGAGAGCGGAGGGCTGAAAAAGGAGCACCTTGAAGATGTAGAGGAGACCATGCAGATGGGTCTCTCCCGGCTGTCTCCTGAAGAAAGAGCCAGAAGGCAAAATTCTGGTCTTTGTCTGTACTGTGGGGGTAAGGGACATTTTGCTCGTAATTGTCCGAACAAGTCGGGAAACGCTTTGACCAGGTGAATTGTGAGGGGGTTCACCTAGGTCTGCAGCTTATCTCCTCGAATAACTCCCTTTTAGTCCCAGTTAAAGTTTCCTTTGGCAGCCTCAGTTCTTCGGTGTCGGCTTTTGTTGACAGTGGAGCTGCAGGAAACTTTATGGATTTAACTTGGGCTAAGGCCTTAGGCATTCCTCAGTTACCTTTGGGTAGGTGTGTCACCATGCATGGCTTAGATGGGAGTCCGCTGTCTAATGGGATTATTTCTCTCCGTACACCCCCTGTACTACTTACAGTAGGAGCTCTACATTCCGAGAAAATCGAGTTCTTTCTTACACATTGCCCAGCAGTTCCAGTTGTTCTGGGTCACCCTTGGCTGGCCTTTCATAATCCCACCATTGATTGGCGGTCGGGGGAGATTTCACATTGGGGTACTTTTTGTGATAAGGAATGTATCACGTTTCCAGTCAGAGTAGCAGCTATCATTCCAGAACTCATTCCGGTGGAATACCAGGAGTTTGCTGATGTTTTCTCCAAAGGCAATGCGGACATTCTGCCTCCCCATCGGCCTTATGATTGTGCTATTGAGTTAATTCCTGGTGCCGCATTGCCAAAGGGAAGATTATATGCATTATCCGGGCCAGAAACTGCGGCTATGAATGATTATGTAAAGGAGAGCCTTGAGAAAGGATTTATTAGACCATCAAAATCTCCTTTAAGTGCAGGCTTCTTCTTTGTGGAGAAAAAGGATGGCTCGCTTAGACCTTGCATTGATTTTAGAGCCCTGAATAAGATCTCAGTTAAAAACACCTATCCTTTGCCGTTGATTTCTGTACTCTTTGATCAGTTACGTTCTGCTGTGATTTTTTCTAAAATTGACCTTAGAGGAGCGTACAACCTCATCCGAATTAAATCTGGAGATGAGTGGAAAACGGCCTTCAGTACTCAGTCGGGTCACTACGAATACCTGGTGATGCCGTTCGGCCTGTCCAATGCTCCGGCAGTTTTTCAAGACCTCATTAACGATGTGCTCCGTGACTTCCTAGGGAAATTCGTGGTCGTTTACTTAGACGACATCCTGATTTTTTCTAAATCAATGGAACAACATGTTACCCAGGTGCGTCTGGTTCTTCAAAAGTTATGTGAGAATCATTTATATGCCAAGCTGGAGAAGTGTGAGTTTCATGTCACGGAAGTATCTTTTTTAGGGTACATAATTTCCCCTCAGGGATTTTCCATGGAACCAAAGAAACTCCAGGCCATCCTTAGTTGGGCGCAACCCACCAATTTAAAAGCAATTAAGCGTTTTTTAGGGTTTGCGAATTATTATAGGAGGTTCATTCATTCTTTTTCTGACCTGGTTGCTCCCATTGTAGCTCTGACAAAGAAAGGAGCGGATCCTACCAACTGGTCGCGTGAAGCTGAGTTGTCCTTCCGGGCCTTGAAACAAGCCTTTGTCTCGGCTCCAGTCCTCAGACATCCTAATCCGGAATTGCCCTTTGTGGTGGAGGTTGATGCCTCGGAGGTTGGAGTGGGGGCTATCCTTTCTCAAAAGGATCCGGAGTCTCTGGAGTTACATCCTTGTGCCTTTATGTCCAGGAAATTCTCCTCCGCTGAATCCAACTATGACGTTGGTAATCGGGAGTTACTGGCGGTAAAATGGGCTTTCGAGGAGTGGAGGCATTGGCTGGAGGGAGCAAAACATACTATTTCGGTATTGACTGACCATAAGAACCTGCAATACATTGAATCGGCTAAGCGGCTTAATGCCCGGCAGGCACGTTGGGCATTATTTTTTACGCGTTTCAAATTTATAATCACTTTCAGGCCTGGTTCCAAGAATACTAAGGCTGATGCCCTGTCACATAGCTTTCTTCCGGTTCACAATAACAATTCTGTTACCCCCATACTTCCATCTTCGGTCATCTGGGCGGGCCTCACACAAGATTTATTTACCCAGTTAAAACAGCTTCAACACCAAGCTCCTAGAATTACTCCTGCTGGTCGTCTTTACGTCCCTGAGTTTTTGAGAGTTACTGTTTTAACGGAATTCCATGATAACAAAGTTTCAGGGCATCCAGGAGTCTCTAAGACATTGGAGTTAGTCTCTCGCTCAGTATGGTGGCCTGGTCTTTCTAAAGACGTCAAGGAATTTGTTTATTCATGTCAGGTTTGTGCACAGCATAAGGTTCCCCGTTCCTTGCCCATCGGGCAACTTATGCCCTTAAATGTTCCTCTCAGGCCGTGGTCTCATATTTCCATGGATTTTGTGGTTGACCTTCCCCTTTCAGCCGGATTCCGAGTCATATGGGTGGTAGTGTACCGTTTTAGTAAAATGGCTCATTTTATTGCTCTTCCCCGATTGCCTTCTGCCCAAGGGTTGGCAGTTTTGTTTCTCCGCCATGTATTCAGGCTTCATGGGTTGCCTACTGATATTGTTTCTGATCGGGGTCCACAATTCATCGCACAATTCTGGAAATGTTTTTGTGCCTCATTGAAGATGAAATTGTCGTTAACATCCGGTTACCACCCACAATCCAACGGGCAAACCGAACGAGTTAACCAATCATTGAAACAATATTTGCGCTTGTATTCAGCCAATCTCCAGAATGATTGGTCCGAGTTTCTTCCGTTGGCTGAATTTGCTTACAATAATTCTTGTCATTCCTCCACTAAAGAGTCTCCATTCTTTTCAGTTTTTGGTTTTCACCCCAGAGCTAATTCTTTTTTTCATCATTCCTCAGTCTCCTCGCTTACCTTAACCTCCCATCTCAGAGCCATTTGGAAAAAGGTGCACCTTGCTCTCAGAAAAGCGGCCTTTCGAGAGAAGAAATTTTCTGACAGGCTCCGACGTCCTTGCACTTTTAAGGTGGGAGATAGGGTGTGGTTGTCGACTCGCAACATCAGGCTTCGACAATCCTCAGCTAGACTGGGACCCAAATTTATTGGGCCATTTCTTATTATTAAAAGAGTCAACCCAGTTGCCTTTCGGTTACGTTTACCAAGATCTCTCAGGATTGGAAATACGTTTCATTGTTCCCTGTTGAAACAATACGTTTCTTCCAGTAGATTTCCTCGGAAGATCTCTCAGGGTAGATCTCCAGTGGATGTACAGGGACAACAGGAGTTCTTGGTAGAGAAGGTTCTCGATTCCAAATTGTCCCGGGATCGGCTGTATTTTCTGGTTCACTGGAAAGGCTATGGTCCGGAGGAAAGGTCTTGGGTCCTGGATAAGGATATTCATGCCCCGAGGCTCAAGAGGGCATTTTTTCAGGAATTTCCTCAGAAACCTGGCTTTAGGGGTTCCTTGACCCCTCCTCAATAGGGGGGTACTGTTAGGCGCCGGGGTCCGCTTGATGGTCTGCGCGGCCCGGCGCCTAGCAACTAGAGATGCCGTGCAAGTACAGCCGCCGGCTCCCTAGCAACGCTAGACGCCGGGCGCGCTGAGCCGCATGGACCCTAGCAACGGGGACGCCACTGGCGGACCGCGTTCCCCGTTGCTAGGCTTTAGGAAATTAAGATATTCACCTGCTCTCTGGCCGTGCAGCAAGGCAGCTGCACGGCATTTATTCTAATCAGCCATTAGCAGCTGATTGGAGGACTCCTTGTTAAATACACTCCCAGGGCTTCTCACAGATGCCGGTAATAGCTTCCTGCATGCTGCCTTTGTTTGCTGAGAGTCTGTTTCCAGTCCTGCTGTATCCGGTCATTCCAGTCCGCAGAAGTCCGGTATTCGGGAGTTGTCATCTCATCCCAAGAGGTCGTTTGGTTCCCTGGAGTCCTGACTGATCACCGTTTTATATCCAGTGGTGTTCGTGAGTTGCGGCTCTGCCGTGTGTTGCAGCTCAGCCGCTTTACCTTTTATATTTTGTGTTTGGAGCATTTGCGGAGGGTTCCGCTTCCACAAGTCCTCTCTGGTACTCGGCGGTGCCGGGTAGGAGAATTGGACAAGTGGATATTTTGGTTGTCCTTTTTCCTGGCGGTTTCTCCGCACATATTATAGTTTTGAGTTTGCTTAGCCCCTGGCCTGGTTGTTTAGTTAGAGGGCCTCTTGTTATCACCCTGTCTCGGGTTTCCCTTTGTCTCTCATTAAGACCGGGGGGCATCGAAGTTGGGCAGACATAATCCGCCCTTCAAACGCGGCTGCCAAGGGCTCAAGAAACCATAGTCTCGCAGGGGATTTCTGACAACACGGGTGAGACAACAGAGTTAGGGCGCCAGGGGCTATTTTCCTGTCCTGCTCCCTTCCCCAGCATTCCGTTCCAGTGCTCCGGTCCTTGCCATAAGATCTTCTCTGACCAGAGTGCTGGAATCATAACACATACTGGACACAGAAGAGGTTTTCTTCCAGTGGAAAGGCTATGGAGATCCAGAGTCTGGTCAAACAAATTCTGAAACCAGCAAGAGTGTTAATCCATCAATGCATTCAGTTGCTGGGGAAGATGGTTGTGGCCTACGAGGCCATTCAGTTTGGCAGGTTCCATGCCAGAGTGTTCCAGTGGGACCTGTTGGACAATTGGTCCGGATCCCACCTACACATGCACCGGAGGATAATCCTGTCTTCCAAGACCAGAATCTCACTCCATTGGTGGCTGCACAGTTCTCACCTCCTAGAGAGGCGATGGTTCGGGATCCAGGACGGGATCCTAGGGACCACAGATGCAACCCTCCGAGGCTGGGGAGCAGTCACACAGGGGGAAAACGTCCAAGGAAGATGGTCAAGTCAGGAAAGTTGTCTCCACATAAATGTTCTGGAGTTAAGGGCCATTTAATAACTGCAGACACAGTACACACTGGGACGGGTGCCCAGCATCCTCAACAGACTAAGAGAAAAGGATTTACCGGTAGGTATTAAAATCCTAGTTTCTCTAACGTCCTAGAGGATGCTGGGGACTCCGTAAGGACCATGGGGATAGACGGGCTCCACAGAGTTCATGATCTTCACTGAGGTAGCGCACAGCACTGCAGCTGTGCGCCATTGCTCCCATACACCTCACATACTCCGGTCACTGTAAGGGTGCAGGGCGCAGGGGGGCACCCTGGGCAGCAATATAAACCTCTTTTTGGCAAAAATATAACATATATACAGCTGGGCACTGTATATATGTATGAGCCCCCACCAATTTTACAGTTTAAGCGGGACAGAAGCCCGCCGCCGAGGGGGCGGGGCTTCTCCCTCAGCACTCACCAGCGCCATTTTTTCTCCACAGCACCGCTGAGAGGAAGCTCCCCGGACTCTCCCCACTTATACCACGGTAGAGAAGAGGGTTGAAAAGAGAGGGGGGGCACATAATTCGGCGCAAATTACATACAGCAGCGCTACTGGACAAACATTAAGTTACTGTGTTATTCCTGGGTTATATAGCGCTGGGGAGTGTGCTGGCATACTCTCTCTCTGTCTCTCCAAAGGGCCTTGTGGGGAAACTGTCTTCAGAAAAAGTATTCCCTGTGTGTGTGGTGTGTCGGTACACGTGTGTCGACATGTCTGAGGAAGAAGGCTATATTAGAGAGGAGCGTGAGCAAATGAATGTGGTGTCTCCGCTGACACCTGATTGGATGGATATGTGGAATGTTTTAAATGCTAGTGTAAACTCATTGTACAAAAGATTAGACAAGGCTGAAGCTTTGGGACAGTCAGGGACTCAACCCATGCCTGATCCTATGTTGCAGGGACTGTCAGGGTCTCATAAGCGCCCACTATCCCAGATTGTTGACACAGATACCGACACGGATTCTGACTCCAGTGTCGATTACGATGATGCAAAGTTACAGCCAAAATTGGCAAAATCCATTCGATATATGATTATGGCAATAAAAGATGTTTTGCACATCACAGAGGAACCCCCTGTCCCTGACAAGAGGGTACATATGTACAAGGGAAAGAAGCCTGAGGTAACCTTTGAGGGGGTCACACGAGCTGAACGAGTTATGTGAAAAAGCTTGGGAATCTCCAGATAAAAGACTGCAGATTTCCAAAAGGATTCTTATGGCGTATCCTTTTCCATCAACGGATAGGTTACGATGGAAATCCTCCCGTAGGATGGACAAAGCATTAACACGCACAGCTACAGTTGGAAAATCAAATTTTTTACCTTATGTTCCCTCACAGCATAAGAAAGCTCCGCATTATCAAATGCAGTCCTTTCGGTCACAAAGCAACAAGAAAGTGCGAGGTGCGTCCTTTCTTGCCAGAGGTAGGGGCAGAGGAATAAAGCTGCACAACACAGCTAGTTCCCAGGAACAGAAGTCCTCCCCGGCCTCTACAAAATCTACCTCATGACGCTGGGGCTCCACTGGCAGAGTCCGGCCCATGTGATGTCATGCAGCTGCTCTGACCACGCCTCCTGTTTCTCCGTTGCCGACCCCATTTTGAAACCGTGCCCCCGCACCGCTCCATCTCCGACTTGGAAATGGAGTGTTGTTGACCCCCCTCCCCCCCCCCCCCTTCACCGATTCACAGGCAGAGGTGATCGCATTATCTGCGGGGTGCCGCAGAAAATGCAGGCGGATGCGTATGCTCTTAGCAGTTTTTGCAGTTGGATTGCGATCCAACCTGAATCAGGCCCCATTACCTATCACAATGCACTGCGGGTAGTACAAAATGGGGTTAATATAGGAGAAAAAACCCCAGAGCTGTGCTCCTTAACTGTCCCTGGTGGCTAGTGGAGCGGCTGCCCAGTAATCAGTGTCCACGCCAGTGCGCACACGGCCCGCCCCCATCAGCAGCCTCGTGATCCCGGAGGGCGGTGTGTGTGTGACTGACCTTAGGAAGAAACCGGAGCCTCCGCTGCAGTGACCCAGCAACCGGGGCACGGGAGTATACTGCGCCACTGGGAGTGATGGAGCTGCAGTAAAGAGGTCTATTAGACCTAGCCTGCTGCAGCCCTTGTAGATTCTTATAAAAAAAGTTCTTCTTTTCTTGCCAAAATTAATAGCTAAGAATAGGCTGCCTGAGGCAGCCCCCTGTTAAGTGGCCTGCTACTGAAGGCACCAACTACAAACTGAGCTCCCTGTTCATGGAAGCGAGGTTATAGAGGAGGGGGCGCTGAGCATCTTGGGAACAGTCAAAAGCTTTGAGCCTGTTGGTGCCTCAGATCAAGATCCTACTCTGGTGTACATATACAATGTGAATCCTTGTGGAGTCCAGTGTACCCCACAGAAGAAATGAATGCGTCACACCCATTGGCAGCAACATTAGAATAGCTGCTGATGGGCACAATTGAGAAAGGAAGTGGGGAAAACATTTGAATCCAGCACATATATGTAATTTGAATATGTAATTTGTACCTTCCTACTTTAAAATGTAATGGATGAACCTTACCCTGTGAGAACTATCTTCATGATCAAGAGATCTCATATGCAAGATAAGTATGTGTTGGGATAGGGCTGTGGAGGGCGGCTGCTCGGGCACACCCCTGTCAAGTTAAAGAGATTCAACTGAGGAAGCACAAGGGAACTCTCATCTGGGAACAACAACTGCAGGGAGAACACATTTTCAGACGAATGTGGGAGGGCAGAAGGCTGCCTAATACTGAAGCACCCCCAAACAACAAACCAAATGCAACAACTACTGCAAGCATTCCTGGGGGAAGGCCTGCAGCAGATGGATTTGCATATAGTGATGTCATCCAAGCAGTGGGCATAGTTGGCTGCAACCCTCGTCTGCATATGAAAAGAGAAAAGGGTCACGCAGGGCATGGCGGCCTTTGTGGGGTTGCGCTTGGATGACCCCTAAATCGCTTTATACACCCCCACCCCCCATCAGTGTGGGCTCATGTTGGCCATGCCCCAGCCCCTGAAGCATTCAAGCTGATTTCTTGCAGCAGCTGGACCCAGAAACAGCTCCAGAGTTGCTCTACAAGACAAGTAAAAGGGTGTGAGCCCTGCAGCACCACCTGTAGTTTGCATACACACATATATAGGACAGCATCTCTTATATGCCCCAGGGTCAATAAAATAGTATCCTAATCTAGGGTATCCATCCCCTCAGATAAGGTATCCGTCCATGCCGCTACAGCACTACACACCCAGGCCGACGCAATTGCCGGTCTGAGTAAGGTACCTGAATGTGTATAAATGGACTTCAGGGTAATCTCCTGTTTGCGGTCAGCAGACTCTTTGAGGGTAGCCGTATACTGGGACGGGAGGGCTACCTTCTTGGATAAGCGTGTTAATGCTTTGTCCACCCTAGGGGAGGATTCCCATCGTAACCTATCCATTGATGGGAAAGGATACGCCATAAGAATCCTTTTGGAAATCTGCAGTCTTTTATCTGGAGATTCCCAAGCTTTTTCACATAACTCGTTCAGCTCGTGTGACCCCCTCAAAGGTTACCTCAGGCTTTTTCACCTTGTACATATGTACCCTCTTGTCAGGGACAGGGGGTTCCTCTCTGATGTGCAAAACATCTTTTATTGCCATAATCATATATCGAATGGATTTTGCCAATTTTGGCTGTAACTTTGCATCATCGTAATCGACACTGGAGTCAGAATCCGTGTCGGTATCTGTGTCAACAATCTGGGATAGTGGGCGCTTATGAGACCCTGACAGTCCCTGCAACATAGGATCAGGCATGGGTTGAGACCCTGACTGTCCCAAAGCTTCAGCCTTGTCTAATCTTTTGTGCAATGAGTTTACACTAGCATTTAAAACATTCCACATATCCATCCAATCAGCTGTCGGCGGAGACACCACATTCATTTGCTCCTGCTCCTCTCTAATATAGCCTTCTTCCTCAGACATGTCGACACACGTGTACCGACACACCACACACACAGGGAATGCTTTTTCTGAAGACAGTTTCCCCACAAGGCCCTTTGGAGAGACAGAGAGAGAGTATGCCAGCACACACCCCAGCGCTATATAACCCAGGAATACACAGTAACTTAATGTTTGCCCAGTAGTACTGCTGTATGTAATTTGCGCCAAATTATGTGCCCCCCCCCCCCCCCTCTTTTCAACTCTCTTGTCTACCGTGGTATAAGCAGGGGAGAGTCCGGGGAGCTTCCTCTCAGCGGTGCTGTGAATAAAAAATGGCGCTGGTGAGTGCTGAGGGAGAAGCCCCGCACCCTCGGCGGCAGGCTTCTGTCCCGCTTAAACTGTAAAATTGGCGGGGGCTCATACATATATACAGTGCCCCGCTGTATATGTGTTATATTTTTGCCAAAAAGAGGTTTATATTGCTGCCCAGGGTGCCCCCCCCCCCCCTGCGCCCTGCACCCTTACAGTGACCGGAGTGTGTGAGGTGTATGGGAGCAATGGCGCACAGCTGCAGTGCTGTGCGTTACTTCAGTGAAGATCATGAAGTCTTCTGCCGCCTCTGAAGTCTTCTTTTCTTCTCATACTCACCCGGCTTCTATCTTCCGGCTCTGCAAGGGGGGCGGAGGCGCGGCTCTGGGACGGACGGCGAGGGTGAGATCCTGCGTACCAATCCCTCTGGAGCTAATGGTGTCCAGTAGCCTAAGAAGCAGGACCTTGCAACTCAGAGAGTAGGGCTGCTTCTCTCCCCTCAGTCCCTCGATGAGGGAGTCTGTTGCCAGCAGTGCTCCCTGAAAATTAAAAACCTAACAAAATACTTTCTGTCAGAAAGCTCAGGAGAGCTCCTGAAAAGCACCCAGTCTCCACTGGGCACAGTATCAAACTGAGGTCTGGAGGAGGGGCATAGAGGGAGGAGCCAGTGCACACCCAGAACTAAAGTCTTTCTTAAAGTACCCATGTCTCCTGCGGAGCCTATCTATCCCCATGGTCCTTACGGAGTCCCCAGCATCCTCTAGGACGTTAGAGAAAATAGGATTTTAATACCTACCGGTAAATCCTTTTCTCTTAGTCCGTAGAGGATGCTGGGCACCCGTCCCAGTGCGTACTGTGTCTGCAGTTATTAAATGGCCCTTAACTCCAGAACATTTATATGGAGAAAACTTTCCTGACTTGACCATCTTCCTTGGATGTTTTCCCCCTGTGTGACTGCTCCCCAGCCTCGGAGGGTTGCATCCATGGTCCCTAGGATCCAGTCCTGGATCCCGAACCATCGCCCCTCTAGGAGGTGAGAACTGTGCAGCCACCAATGGAGTAAGATTCTGGTCTTGGAAGACAGGATTATCCTCCGGTGCATGTGTAGGTGGGATCCGGACCACTTGTCCAACAGGTCCCACTGGAACACTCTGGCATGGAACCTGCAAAACTGAATGGCCTCGTAGGCCGCAACCATCTTCCCCAGCAACAGAATGCATTGATGGATTAACACTCTTGCTGGTTTCAGAATTTGTTTGACCAGACTCTGGAACTCCATAGCCTTTCCACTGGAAGAAAGCCTCTTCTGTGTCCAGTATGACTCCCAGAAACAACAACCGCGTCATTGGGACCAACTGCGATTTTGGCAAGTTTAGGAGCCAACCATGTTGTTGAAGAACTGTCAGGGAGAGTAGATGTTTTGCACCAACTGGTCCCTGGATCTCGCCTTTATCAGGAGATCATCCAAGTACGGCATAATTGTGACTCCTTGCTTGCGAAGGAGAACCATCATTTCCACCATCACCCTGGTGAAAATCCTCGGAGCCGTGGACAGACCAAACGGCAACGTCTGAAATTGGTAATGACAATCCTGAATTGCAAACCTCAGGTAGCTTGATGCAGTGGCTAAATGGGAACATATAAGTAGGCATCCTTTATGTCTACCAAAACCATGAAATCTCCTTTATCCCCCGGACTGGAGATCACTACCCTGAGAGATTCCATCTTGAAATTGAATTTCTTTAGGTAGAAATTAAGGGGTCAGCGTGTTAATGTATAGATGTTGGTGTGTGTATGTCAGTGTACGTACAGATATAGGTGTGTGTGTGTGTGTGTATGTATGTATGTATGTATGTATATGTATAGAGGAAGGTGTGATACATACATATAACACATACATGATAGATACATACATATATCACACACACGATAGATAGATAGATAGAACACATACATACAAGATGGATACATACATACATACATGATAGATACATATATATATACACACATACGATAGATAGATAGATAGATAGATAGATAGATAGATACATACATATATATATATATATATATCACAAACATATATGATTCATACATATATCACACACACATACATGATACATACATGAGAAAGACCTGGGATGGTGATGAGGCCAGGGCCCCCTGCTGATGTTGCGTTGAGGAAGGCAGTGTTCCAGGGCGGATGCCAGTCGGGGAGAGCGCCGCGCAGCCCGGGAAAAATACTGCTGAGGAGCTACATCTGGAAGAGCCCCTGGGAGGGAGAGTGCCACATGCCCCATCCTGCGCGGCAGACTCTGCAGGCCTGCACATGGGAAGGGAGGTCTCTGGCCACACGTACTCACCCTTCTGCTGAAGCCCCGCTGCTGTCCCCATCAGCGCTCTCCAGCGGGGAGCGGGGCCAGGATGAACCTCAACCTGTGAGAACTATCTTCATGATCAAGAGATCTCATATGCAAGATAGGTATGTGTTGGGATAGGGCTGGGGAAGGTGGCTGCTCGGGCACACCCCCGTCAAGTTAAGGAGATTTAACTGAGGAAGCACAAGGGAACTCTCGTCTGGGGACAACAACTGCAGGGAGACCACACCTTTTCAGATGAACATGGGAGGGCGGAAGGCTGCCTAATACTGAAGCACCCTCAGACATTAAACCATATGCAACAACTATTGCAAGCATTCCTGGGGGAAGGTCTGCAGCAGACGGATTTGCATACGGTGATGTCATCCAAGCAGTGGGCCAAAGTTGGCTGGAACCCTCATCTGTATATGAAAAGAGAAAAGGGGCATGCAGGGCATGGCGGCCTTTTGCGGCGCTTGGATAACTCCAAGTTTGCATTAAACACCCCCACCCTCCTTCGGTGTGGGGCTCATGTTGGCCATGCCCAAGCCCCTGAAGCATTCAAGCTGATTTCTTGCAGCAGCTGGGCACTGTAACAGCTTCAGAGCTGCTCTACAAGACAAGTAAAAGGGTGTGGGCCCTGCAGCACCACCTGTAGTTTGCATACACACATATATAGGACAGCATCTCTTATATGCCCCAGGGTCAATAAAATAGTATCCTTGTCTAGGCTATCCATCCCCTCAGATAAGGTATTTGTCCATGCCGCTACAGCACTACACACCCAGGCCGACGCAATTGCCGGTCTGAGTAAGGTACCTGAATGTGTATAAATGGACTTCAGGGTAATCTCCTGTTTGCGGTCAGCACACTCTTTGAGGGTAGCCGTATCCTGGGACGGGAGGGCTACCTTCTTGGATAAGCGTGTTAATGCTTTGTCCACCCTAGGGGAGGATTCCCATCGTAACCTATCCGTTGATGGGAAAGGATACGCCATAAGAATCCTTTTGGAAATCTGCAGTCTTTTATCTGGAGATTCCCAAGCTTTTTCACATAACTCGTTCAGCTCGTGTGAGGGGGGAAAGGTTACCTCAGGCTTCTTTCCCTTGTACATATGTACCCTCTTGTCAGCGACAGGGGGTTCCTCTGTGATGTGCAAAACATCTTTTATTGCCATAATCATAAATCGAATGGATTTTGCCAATTTTGGCTGTAACTTTGCTTCATCGTAATCGACACTGGAGTCAGAATCCGTGTCGGTATCTGTGTCAACAATCTGGGATAGTGGGCGCTTATGAGACCCTGACAGTCCCTGCAACATAGGATCAGGCATGGGTTGAAACCCTGACTGTCCCAAAGCTTCTGCCTTGTCTAATCTTTTGTGCAATGAGTTTACACTAGCATTTAAAACATTCCACATATCCATCCAATCAGCTGTCGGCGGAGACACCACATTCATTTGCTCCCGCTCCTCTCTAATATAGCCTTCTTCCTCAGACATGTCGACACACGTGTACCGACACACTTCACACACAGGGAATGCTTTTTCTGAAGACAGTTTCCCCACAAGGCCCTTTGGAGAGACAGAGAGAGAGTATGCCAGCACACCCCCCAGCGCTATATAACCCAGGAATAAAACAGTAACTTAATGTTTGCCCAGTAGTGCTGCTGTATGTAATTTGCGAATTATGTGCCCCCCCCCCCCTCTTTTCAACCCTCTTGTCTAACGTGGTATAAGCAGGGTAGAGTCCGGGGAGCTTCCTCTCAGCGGTGCTGTGGAGAAAAAATGGCGCTGGTGAGTGCTGAGGGAGAAGCCCCGCCCCCTCGGAGGCGGGCTTCTGTCCCGCTTAAACTGTAAAATTGGTGGGGGCTTATACATATATAAAGTGCCCAGCTGTATATATGTTATATTTTTGCGAAAGAGGTTTATATTGCTGCCCAGGGCGCCCCCCCTGCGCCCTGCACCCTTACAGTGACCGGAGTATGTGAGGTGTATGGGAGCAAAGGCGCACAGCTGCAGTGCTGTGCGTTACCTCAGTGAAGATCATGAAGTCTTCTGCCGCCTCTGAAGTCTTCTTTTCTTCTCATACTCACCCGGCTTCTATCTTCCGGCTCTGCGAGGGGGACGGCGGCGCGGCTCTGGGACGGACGGCGAGGGTGAGATCCTGCGTACCAATCCCACTGGAGCTAATGGAGTCCAGTAGCCTAAGAAGCAGGACCTTGCAACTCAGAGAGTAGGGCTGCTTCTCTCCCCTCAGTCCCTCGATGAGGGAGTCTGTTGCCAGCAGTGCTCCCTGAAAATTAAAAACCTAACAAAATACTTTCTGTCAGAAAGCTCAGGAGAGCTCCTGAAAAGCACCCAGTCTCCACTGGGTACAGTATCAAACTGAGGTCTGGAGGAGGGGCATAGAGGGAGGAGCCAGTGCACACCCAGAACTAAAGTCTTTCTTAAAGTGCCCATGTCTCCTGCGGAGCCCGTCTATCCCCATGGTCCTTACGGAGTCCCCAGCATCCTCTAGGACGTTAGAGAAAATAGGATTTTAATACCTACCGGTAAATCCTTTTCTCTTAGTCCGTAGAGGATGCTGGGCACCCGTCCCAGTGCGTACTGTGTCTGCAGTTATTAAATGGCCCTTAACTCCAGAACATTTATGTGGAGATGAAAACATCCAAGGAAGACTTGACCATCTTCCTTGGATGTTTTCCCCCTGTGTGACTGCTCTCCAGCCTCAGAGGGTTGCATCCGTGGTCCATAGGATCCCGTCCTGGATCCCGAACCATCGCCCCTCTAGGTGGTGAGAACTGTGCAGCCACCAATGGAGTGAGATTCTGGTCTTGGAAGACAGGATTATCCTCCGGTGCATGTGTAGGTGGGATCCGGACCACTTGTCCAACAGGTCCCACTGGAACACTCTGGCATGGAACCTGCCAAACTGAATGGCCTCGTAGGCCGCAACCATCTTCCCCAGCAACTGAATGCAATGATGGATTAACACTCTTGCTGGTTTCAGAATTTGTTTGACCAGACTCTGGATCTCCAGAGCCTTTCCACTAGAAGAAAACCTCTTCTGTGTCCAGTATCACTCCCAAAAACAACAACCGCGTCATTGGGACCAACTGCGATTTTGGCAAGTTTAGGAGCCAACCATGTTGTTGAAGAACTGTCAGGGAGAGTAGATGTTTTGCACCAACTGGTCCCTGGATCTCGCCTTTATCAGGAGATCATCCAAGTACGGGATAATTGTGACTCCTTGCTTGCGAAGGAGAACCATCATTTCCGCCATCACCCTGGTGAAAATCCTCGGAGCCGTGGACAGACCAAACGGCAACGTCTGAAATTGGTAATGACAATCCTGAATTGCAAACCTCAGGTAGCTTGATGCAGTGGCTAAATGGGAACATATAAGTAGGCATCCTTTATGTCTACCAAAACCATGAAATCTCCTTTATCCCCCGGACTGGAGATCACTACCCTGAGAGATTCCATCTTGAAATTGAATTTCTTTATGTAGAAATTAAGGGATTTCAGATTTAAGATTGGTCTGACTGAGCCGTCCGGCTTCGGGACCACGAAGAGGCTTGAATAAAAACCTTCTCCCTGCTGACTAAGGCTGATTTGAACAATCGGTGAGGGGGAACGTCTTGAAACCCCAGTTTGTACCCTTGGGACACTATTTGTAAAACCCACGAGTCCAGGTCCGAATGAATCCAGAACTGACTGAAGAGTTTTAGACGTGCCCCCCACTGGTGCGGGCTCCTGCAAGAGAGCCCCAGCGTCATGCAGTGGATTTGGCAAAAGCAGAGGACGATCTCTGCTCCTGCGATCTTGAAGAGGCTACAGACCTCTTCCCTCTTTTCCTTCCTCTACCTGCAAAGAAAGAGGAATCTTAACTTCTTGCATATCTATTGGGCCGAAATGACTGCGTCAGATAATGATGCGTCTTCATCCGTTGAGAGGGAACATAGGGCAAGAAGGATGACTTACCTGCGGGAGCTGCCGAGATCAAATTAACTAGGCCGTCGCCAAACAAGGCTTCACCTTCATAGGGAAGAGACTCCCTTTCTTCTTGGAGTCAGCATCAGCATTCCCTTGGTGAATCCACAATGCCCTCCTATCCGAGACTGCCATGAAATTGGCCCGTGAGCACTTGTGCCCGGTGTAGGATTTTTAAATATGTGTAGTTTACTGTATGCAAAGGTTTAAAACCTTTTAGGAACTGAGATCTAAGGTGTATTACATGTAGTTTAAAAAAAACAAAAAAGGTTTATTTTATGGCAGTAGTTTCCAAACTGGGGTTCTTGCACTGGTAGCATAGTTTGGTGGTCCAGGACCAATTAAAATTATTTATACTTTATTAAATTGGCAAAACCATTCCCTCACAACATAACTGAACCTGAGGATGACATGCTATAAACACAATTTACTTAATTTTATATTTTTTTCTGAATTTCTCAATAAAAAAAACTTTGGCCTAGGGGTGCCGTGAAACAAATTTTGATACTCTAGAGCAGGGGTGTCAAACCCATGGGCCGCATGCCGCCCCCAATGCATCCTTTTGTGGCCCACAGGCCGGGGTCCGACAGGGGTCCTTTTGTGGCCCGATCACCTTGCTTAGAGCGAGGGCAGGAGAGTGCAGCCAGAGTCTTTGCTTTCTATGTGCGGCACCATCTTCCCGAAGAGATCACCGGGAAGATAGTGCCCCTTCCACTGGCTACAGCACAGGTATACTGGGGTGGGGTAGCAAACGGGGGCCCCAATGGGCCCCTCCAGCAGTCCCTCTACCAAAACACGTCTTTTGGTGGTTTTGCGGTGTTGTTATAACTACATGGTGACGATACTGTAGCACAGAGATTTTCAACCATTTACAACTCACGTCACACAGAACAAGATTTAAATATTGACAAGGCACACTGAAATATAATGGTGATGCATGGTGCAGTATCGTGTCCTAGGATGTCATGTCGCAGCTTCTCCATAGGTAACGCCTGAACAGGCCCGGTGACAGGGGGGACAAAGGGGACACTTGTTCAGGGCTCCAAGTATTAAGAACAGAAATAATGGGGCCACAGTGCCAATATTGCTTTTTAAAGTGTATCCACCAACTGCTCAATTTAAGCAGGAAAACAATTAACAGGCCAACTAAACCCTCCCCCCTCCTTTTACCCCATCACTTTGTCCAGTCCCTGTGGTCCATACTGTATTGCCATTATTATGCATGTTGCTGTGCTGGCCCTTTTCTGAATGTCCCTGCCACCGCCACCGAAGAGCTGGATAGCCCAGTATGAAAACCACCTGCCGGCCTCACTGACGGTCCGAGTCAAAGGCTCCATTTTTTTTTAAAGATCCCTCTGCCAAGTTAAGGGGGGGTTGAGGGGGCCCCAGAGATATCAGTGTACTGGGCCCCGAGATTTCTGTTGCTGGCCCTGACCCTCAGGGGCGTATCTACCCCTTGGCCAGGATGGCACTTGCCAGGGGCACCATCCAGCTGTGCCAACCGTGGCTAAGGGATAGAGTTCTGCAGTCTCGGCGTGGGACTGACCAATTAGACGGTGAGGGAAGGATACTGAAATTGTCCCAACCCTGTTACAGTTTGAAACGCCCCTCAACTGCTGTCCACTGCTTCACTCCTAGCTCTGCCCCTTTGAAATTATTAATCCCTACCCCCCGGTAGGCGGAGTTCTCCAGGCCCATACTCAGGAGTCACCACTGCTGTACATTATGTGCCGGTTGTAGAGGCAGAGCGGGGAACATCAGAGAACGCCACAAATTACACAGTGGGCAAGGAGATGGCTGGAGACAGCTGCACAGCCATGCCTTGCAAGTTCGAGAGAGCTGTTGAATTTCAGCACTTCAAGTCAGAGCCTGCCCCCTGCTGCCCAAGCAGTCCGTGACAGTTAGTGTCGAGGAGGGAGGGATTTGTGCATGTGTGCTATCAGTGTGTGTGTGGGGGGGTGGAGGATGTGTGTGACTGTGAGGGAGCTGTCAGTGTCAGTGGGGAGAGGAGCAGGAGGGAGTTGTCAGTGTGTGGAAGTGATGAGAGTTGTCAGTATTGGGGAAATGTGTGTGTGTGTGTACTAGATTTTGGAGTGTGTGTTTGTGAGAGGTTTCAGTTGGGGAATTAGAGTTCATACAGTAATTAAATGTTTTCATATTGAGAACTACATCTCCCAGCATATACAGTGTGCTGGGGATGCTAACAAGCTTTATTTAAAAGTCTAAAAACATTGCTTTTATGACTGCAATGGTTAAAAAGGGAGAGCTATAAATCAATTTATCAGTGAATGATCGCAGTTTGAGCTGTTACATTTTACTGAACCACCTATCCCTCCACACTCACTACCTGTCCTCAGGATACATTTACCATCCCGGCAGACGGTATACCGGCGGTCATTTGACCGATGTTGGAATTCTGACACCACTTGGGAGACTGGTGCCGGCACACAGACAGCCAACATCCCGAAGGCGAGTATTGGAGGGAGGGTTAGGACCGGGGGAGGGGGTGTTAGGGAAGGCACTAGGAGGGGGGGGGGGTTAGTCCTAGCTGCCACCCCCTGAGGGTTAGCCCTATCCACCCCCCCCCCAGAGGGTTAGGATTAGGTATCATGTGACTGCTGGAATCCCGAGCGCCGGATGCCATACCCAACCCCCTTTACTTTTTCAGGCATTTCTATCTCTCCTCTCTCTATGGTGTTCCGATTGCCCACTTTCCCTTGTGCTTTTCTCTCTCTCTCTCTCTCTCCTTTGTTTAGAGCATCAGTTTCTGTAGTCCACTTTATCCTTATTTTTTCCAGTGTTTCACTATCTCTCTGATGTAATGAGGATGTATGGTCTAGAGGGATCAGTAATGCATTGTACTGTATAGAGGCGTCAGGGATGTAGCGTAGGGTATAGAGGCGTCAGGGATGTAGCGTAGGTTATAGAGGCATCAGGAATGTAGCGTAGGGAATAGAGGCATCAGGGATGTAGCGTAGGGTATAGAGGCGTCAGGGATGTAGCATAGGGAATAGAGGCGTCAGGGATGTAGCGTAGGGAGTAGAGGCGTCAGGGATGTAGCGTAGGGAATAGAGGCGTCAGGGATTTAGCTTAGGGAATATAGGCATCAGGGATGTACTAGCAGGTATATAGAGGTCAGTGTACTGTATAGAGGGGTCAGTAATGCAGTGATGGTTATAGAAAGGTCAGTGATGTAGTGTAGGGTATAGAGGGGTCAGTTATGTAGTGTGGGGTAAAGAGGGGTCAGTAAAGATACTAAGCTGAAGTACTTAGAACACTTCTTGAATTAAGACACAACCTGCAAGAAAAAGTATGCAATATGGGTGAAAAGGCAAATGTCAGAGGTCTGATACAAGTGACCAGCTCCACACCTTGCACACCACATAGCGTTATGTTAAACTGGGATATGTTCTTTTTTGGTGTGTGTGTGTGTGTGTGTATGTGTGTGTGTGTGTGTGTGGGGGGGGGGGGGGGTGCCAAAGGAAATTTTTGCCATTGGCTCCTTTGGTCTAGAACCAGCCCTGATCACAAAATATTTTTGTCTGAGCAGACTGGACACTGATCAGCGTTGGCTCATTCTCAGCCCCCCGCCCAGCCTCTGTTGCCAACAGACTGCTATTAGCTAGTTAACCTTCTGCCTTCCCTATCTATGACACAGACTGCTGCTAATGCTACCAGAATGTTCCCAGTGGCATCACACCAACAGTGAATCCCAGCCGATGATGTAGGGCAGCGTGTGGGGGAGGGGGTCAGTTGCTGTGGCTCCAACATGGTAACCGCCAATGGACTGCAATGCTTTATCGAAAGGGGGGGCGCCAGTCCCTTACTTTGCCAGGGGCGCTTGGACCCCTAGCTACACCTCTGTTGACCCTAACCGATACCCCTAAACTAACCATAATTCCTGCAGTAAAAATCCATGTTTCTATGTATATAGGGGGTCATTCCGAGTTGATCGCTTGCTGCCGTTGTTCGCTGCGTAGCAATCAGTTGAAAAAAAATGGCTAATCTGTGCATGCGCATGCTCCGTAATGTGCATGCGCATCGTACGGGTACAAAGTCCATTGTGGTTTTGCCGCCATTTTCACACGTGCATTGAGATTGATAGGGAGAGGACGTGGCTGGCGTCCTCTCCTTTTAGACTAGAGTACTAGAGAGAGACACAAATTTTGGGGAGCATATTATTAGGAGGAGTACTACTTGCTGCTGATAGTGTGACCAGTGACCACCAGTTTAATTAATCCGTTCTCTGCCTGAAGAAAAACGATACACAGTGTGACACAGTCACATACCATATCTGTGCTCAGCCCAGTGTGCTGCATTATATGTAATACTGTATATCATTATCTGACTGTGCTGAGTGCTCACTGCTCACACAGCTTAATTGTGGGGGAGACTGGGGAGCAGTTATAGCAGGAGTACATATTTTAAGTACAGTGCACACTTTTGCTGCCAGAGTGCCACTGCCAGTGTGACTGACCAGTGACCACTGACCACCAGTATTGTGATTGTCTGCTGACCACCAGTATATTGTGATTGTCTGCCTGAAAAAGTTAAACACTCGTCGTGTGGTGTTTTTATAAACGCATTCTGCAGACAGTGTCCAGCAGGTCCGTCATTACATAATATATACCTGTCCGGCTGCAGTACTAGTGTGATATATATATATATATATATATATTTTAATTTTATCTCATTATCATCCAGTCTATATTAGCAGCAGACACAGTACGGTAGTCCACGGCTGTAGCTACTAGTGTGATATATAATATATATATATTTTAATTTTATCTCATTATCATCCAGTCTATATTAGCAGCAGACACAGTACGGTAGTCCACGGCTGTAGCTACCTCTGTGTCGGCAGTCGCTCGTCCATCCATAATTGTATACCACCTACCCGTGGGTTTTTTTTTTCTATCTTCTTGATACTAGTAGCTTACTTTAGGAGTCTGCAGTGCTGACAGACAGTGTCCAGCAGGTCCGTCATTACATAATATATACCTGTCCGGCTGCAGTACTAGTGTGATATATATATATATTTTAATTTTATCTCATTATCATCCAGTCTATATTAGCAGCAGACACAGTACGGTAGTCCACGGCTGTAGTTACCTCTGTGTCGGCAGTCGCTCGTCCATCCATAATTGTATACCACCTACCCGTGGTTTTTTTTTTTTCTATCTTCTTGATACTAGTAGCTTACTTTAGGAGTCTGCAGTGCTGAGTCTGACAGACAGTGTCCAGCAGGTCCGTCATTACATAATATATACCTGTCCGGCTGCAGTACTAGTGTGATATATAATATATATATATTTTAATTTTATCTCATTATCATCCAGTCTATATTAGCAGCAGACACAGTACGGTAGTCCACGGGTGTAGCTACCTCTGTGTCGGCAGTCGCTCGTCCATCCATAATTGTATACCACCTACCCGTGGTTTTTTTTTTTCTATCTTCTTGATACTAGTAGCTTACTTTAGGAGTCTGCAGTGCTGACAGACAGTGTCCAGCAGGTCCGTCATTACATAATATATACCTGTCCGGCTGCAGTACTAGTGTGATATATATATATATTTTAATTTTATCTCATTATCATCCAGTCTATATTAGCAGCAGACACAGTACGGTAGTCCACGGCTGTAGCTACCTCTGTGTCGGCAGTCGCTCGTCCATCCATAATTGTATACCACCTACCCGTGGTTTTTTTTTTTTCTATCTTCTTGATACTAGTAGCTTACTTTAGGAGTCTGCAGTGCTGACAGACAGTGTCCAGCAGGTCCGTCATTACATAATATATACCTGTCCGGCTGCAGTACTAGTGTGATATATATATATATATATATATTTTAATTTTATCTCATTATCATCCAGTCTATATTAGCAGCAGACACAGTACGGTAGTCCACGGCTGTAGCTACCTCTGTGTCGGCAGTCGCTCGTCCATCCATAATTGTATACCACCTACCCGTGGTTTTTTTTTTTCTATCTTCTTGATACTAGTAGCTTACTTTAGGAGTCTGCAGTGCTGACAGACAGTGTCCAGCAGGTCCGTCATTACATAATATATACCTGTCCGGCTGCAGTACTAGTGTGATATATATATATATATTTTAATTTTATCTCATTATCATCCAGTCTATATTAGCAGCAGACACAGTACGGTAGTCCACGGCTGTAGTTACCTCTGTGTCGGCAGTCGCTCGTCCATCCATAATTGTATACCACCTACCCGTGTTTTTTTTTTTTTTCTATCTTCTTGATACTAGTAGCTTACTTTAGGAGTCTGCAGTGCTGACAGACAGTGTCCAGCAGGTCCGTCATTACATAATATATAACTGTCCGGCTGCAGTACTAGTGTGATATATATATATATATATTTTAATTTTATCTCATTATCATCCAGTCTATATTAGAAGCAGACACAGTACGGTAGTCCACGGCTGTAGCTACCTCTGTGTCGGCAGTCGCTCGTCATCCATAAGTATACTAGTATCCATCCATCTCCATTGTTTACCTGAGGTGCCTTTTAGTTGTGCCTATTAAAATATGGAGAACAAAAATGTTGAGGTTCCAAAAATAGGGAAAGATCAAGATCGACTTCCACCTCGTGCTGAAGCTGCTGCCACTAGTCATGGCTGAGACGATGAAATGCCAGCAACGTTGTCTGCCAAGGCCGATGCCCAATGTCATAGTACAGAGCATGTAAAATCCAAAACACCAAATATCAGTAAAAAAAGGACTCAAAAATCTAAAATAAAATTGTCGGAGGAGAAGCGTAAACTTGCCAATATGCCATTTACCACACGGAGTGGCAAGGAACGGCTGAGGCCCTGGCCTATGTTCATGGCTAGTGGTTCAGCTTCACATGAGGATGGAAGCACTCAGCCTCTCGCTAGAAAAATGAAAAGACTCAAGCTGGCAAAAGCACAGCAAAGAACTGTGCGTTCTTCGAAATCCCAAATCCACAAGGAGAGTCCAATTGTGTCGGTTGCGATGCCTGACCTTCCCAACACTGGACGTGAAGAGCATGCGCCTTCCACCATTTGCACGCCCCCTGCAAGTGCTGGAAGGAGCACCCGCAGTCCATTTCCTGATAGTCAGATTGAAGATGTCAGTGTTGAAGTACACCAGGATGAGGAGGATATGGGTGTTGCTGGCGCTGGGGAGGAAATTGACCAGGAGGATTCTGATGGTGAGGTGGTTTGTTTAAGTCAGGCACCCGGGGAGACACCTGTTGTCCGTGGGAGGAATATGGCCATTGACATGCCTGGTGAAAATACAAAAAAAATCAGCTCTTCGGTGTGGAAGTATTTCAACAGAAATGCGGACAACAGGTGTCAAGCCGTGTGTTGCCTTTGTCAAGCTGTAATAAGTAGGGGTAAGGACGTTAACCACCTCGGAACATCCTCCCTTATACGTCACCTGCAGCACATTCATAATAAGTCAGTGACAAGTTCAAAAACTTTGGGCGACAGCGGAAGCAGTCCACTGACCAGTAAATCCCTTCCTCTTGTAACCAAGCTCACGCAAACCACACCACCAACTCCCTCAGTGTCAATTTCCTCCTTCCCCAGGAATGCCAATAGTCCTGCAGGCCATGTCACTGGCAATTCTGACGAGTCCTCTCCTGCCTGGGATTCCTCCGATGCATCCTTGCGTGTAACGCCTACTGCTGCTGGCGCTGCTGTTGTTGCTGCTGGGAGTCGATGGTCATCCCAGAGGGGAAGTCGTAAGCCCACTTTTACTACTTCCACCAAGCAATTGACTGTCCAACAGTCCTTTGCGAGGAAGATGAAATATCACAGCAGTCATCCTGTTGCAAAGCGGATAACTGAGGCCTTGACAACTATGTTGGTGTTAGACGTGCGTCCGGTATCCGCCGTTAGTTCACAGGGAACTAGACAATTTCTTGAGGTAGTGTGCCCCCGTTACCAAATACCATCTAGGTTCCACTTCTCTAGGCAGGCGATACCGAGAATGTACACGGACGTCAGAAAAAGACTCACCAGTGTCCTAAAAAATGCAGTTGTACCCAATGTCCACTTAACCACGGACATGTGGACAAGTGGAGCAGGGCAGGGTCAGGACTATATGACTGTGACAGCCCACTGGGTAGATGTATGGACTCCCGCCGCAAGAACAGCAGCGGCGGCACCAGTAGCAGCATCTCGCAAACGCCAACTCCTAGGCAGGCTACGCTTTGTATCACCGGTTTCCAGAATACGCACACAGCTGAAAACCTCTTACGGCAACTGAGGAAGATCATCGCGGAATGGCTTACCCCAATTGGACTCTCCTGTGGATTTGTGGCATCGGACAACGCCAGCAATATTGTGTGTGCATTAAATATGGGCAAATTCCAGCACGTCCCATGTTTTGCACATACCTTGAATTTGGTGGTGCAGAATTATTTAAAAAACGAGAGGGGCGTGCAAGAGATGCTGTCGGTGGCCAGAAGAATTGCGGGACACTTTCGGCGTACAGGCACCACGTACAGAAGACTGGAGCAACACCAAAAACGCCTGAACCTGCCCTGCCATCATCTGAAGCAAGAAGTGGTAACGAGGTGGAATTCAACCCTATATATGCTTCAGAGGTTGGAGGAGCAGCAAAAGGCCATTCAAGCCTATACAATTGAGCACGATATAGGAGGTGGAATGCACCTGTCTCAAGCGCAGTGGAGAATGATTTCAACGTTGTGCAAGGTTCTGCTGCCCTTTGAACTTGCCACACGTGAAGTCAGTTCAGACACTGCCAGCCTGAGTCAGGTCATTCCCCTCATCAGGCTTTTGCAGAAGAAGCTGGAGACATTGAAGGAGGAGCTAACACAGAGCGATTCCGCTAGGCATGTGGGACTTGTGGATGGAGCCCTTAATTCGCTTAACAAGGATTCACGGGTGGTCAATCCGTTGAAATCAGAGCACTACATTTTGGCCACCGTGCTCGATCCTAGATTTAAAACCTACCTTGGATCTCTCTTTCCGGCACAAACAAGTCTGCTGGGGTTCAAAGACCTGCTGGTGAGAAAATTGTCAAGTCAAGCGGAACGCGACCTGTCAACATCTCCTCCTTCACATTCTCCCGCAACTGGGGGTGCGAGGAAAAGGCTCAGAATTCCGAGCCCACCCGCTGGCGGTGATGCAGGGCAGTCTGGAGCGACTGCTGATGCTGACATCTGGTCCGTACTGAAGGACCTGACAACGATTACGGAGTCGGACATGTCGTCTACTGGCACTGCATATGATTCTCTCCCCATTGAAAGAATGGTGGAGGATTATATGAGTGACCGCATCCAAGTAGGCACGTCAGACAGTCCGTACTTATACTGGCAGGAAAAAGAGGCAATTTGGAGGCCCTTGCACAAACTGGCTTTATTCTACCTAAGTTGCCCTCCCACAAGTGTGTACTCCGAAAGAGTGTTTAGTGCCGCCGCTCACCTTGTCAGCAATCGGCGTACGAGGTTACTTCCAGAAAATGTGGAGAAGATGATGTTCATTAAAATTAATTATAATCAATTCCTCCGTGGAGACATTGACCAGCAGCAATTGCCTCCACAAAGTACACAGGGAGCTGAGATGGTGGATTCCAGTGGGGACGAATTGATAATCTGTGAGGAGGGGGATGTACACGGTGATATATCGGAGGATGATGATGAGGTGGACATCTTGCCTCTGTAGAGCCAGTTTGTGCAAGGAGAGATTAATTGCTTCTTTTTTGGTGGGGGTCCAAACCAACCCGTCATTTCAGTCACAGTCGTGTGGCAGACCCTGTCACTGAAATGATTGGTTGGTTAAAGTGTGCATGTCCTGTTTATACAACATAAGGGTGGGTGGGAGGGCCCAAGGACAATTCCATCTTGCACCTCTTTTTTCTTTCATTTTTCTTTGCGTCATGTGCTGTTTGGGGAGTATTTTTTTGAAGGGCCATCCTGCGTGACACTGCAGTGACACTCCTAGATGGGCCAGGTGTTTGTGTCGGCCACTAGGGTCGCTTATCTTACTCACACAGCTACCTCATTGCGCCTCTTTTTTTCTTTGCGTCATGTGCTGTTTGGGTAATGTTTTTTGGAAGGGCCATCCTGCGTGACACTGCAGTGCCACTCCTAGATGGGCCAGGTGTTTGTGTCGGCCACTAGGGTCGCTTATCTTACTCACACAGCTACCTCATTGCGCCTCTTTTTTTCTTTGCGTCATGTGCTGTTTGGGGAGTGTTTTTTGGAAGGGCCATCCTGCGTGACACTGCAGTGACACTCCTAGATGGGCCAGGTGTTTGTGTCGGCCGCTAGGGTCGCTTAGCTTACTCACACAGCTACCTCATTGCGCCTCTTTTTTTCTTTGCGTCATGTGCTGTTTGGGGAGTGTTTTTTGGAAGGGCCATCCTGCGTGACACTGCAGTGCCACTCCTAGATGGGCCAGGTGTTTGTGTCGGCCACTAGGGTCGCTTAGCTTAGTCATCCAGCGACCTCGGTGCAAATTTTTGGACTAAAAATAATATTGTGAGGTGTGAGGCGTTCAGAATAGACTGAAAATGAGTGGAAATTATGGTTTTTGAGGTTAATAATACTTTGGGATCAAAATGACCCCCAAATTCTATGATTTAAGCTGTTTTTTAGTGTTTTTGGAAAAAAACACCCGAATCCAAAACACACCCGAATCCGACAAAAAAAATTCAGTGAGGTTTTGCCAAAACGCGGTCGAACCCAAAACACGGCCGCGGAACCGAACCCAAAACCAAAACACAAAACCCGAAAAATTTCAAGTGCACATCTCTAAAGAGGGGTCAGTAATGCAGTGATGGTTATAGAAAGGTCAGTGATGTAGTGTAGGGTATAGAGGGGTCAGTTATGTAGTGTGGGGTAAAGAGGGGTCAGTAAAGATACTAAGCTGAAGTACTTAGAACACTTCTTGAATTAAGACACAACCTGCAAGACAAAAGTATGCAATATGGGTGAAAAGGCAAATGTCAGAGGTCTGATACAAGTGACCAGCTCCACACCTTGCACCACATAGCGTTATGTTAAACTGGGATATGTTCTTTTTTGGTGTGTGTGTGTGTGTGTGTGTGTGTGTGTGTATGTGTGTGTGTGTGTGTGTGTGTGGGGGGGGGGGGTGCCAAAGGAAATTTTTGCCATTGGCTCCTTTGGTCTAGAACCAGCCCTGATCACAAAATATTTTTGTCTGAGCAGACTGGACACTGATCAGCGTTGGCTCATTCTCAGCCCCCCGCCCAGCCTCTGCTGCCAACAGACTGCTATTAGCTAGTTAACCTTCTGCCTTCCCTATCTATGACACAGACTGCTGCTAATGCTACCAGAATGTTCCCAGTGGCTTCACACCAACAGTGAATCCCAGCCGATGATGTAGGGCAGCGTGTGGGGGAGGGGGTCAGTTGCTGTGGCTCCAACATGGTAACCGCCAATGGACTGCAATGCTTTATCGAAAGGGGGGGCGCCAGTCCCTTACTTTGCCAGGGGCGCTTGGACCCCTAGCTACACCTCTGTTGACCCTAACCGATACCCCTAAACTAACCATAATTCCTGCAGTAAAAATCCATGTTTCTATGTATATAGGGGGTCATTCCGAGTTGATCGCTTGCTGCCGTTGTTCGCTGCGTAGCAATCAGTTGAAAAAAAATGGCTAATCTGTGCATGCGCATGCTCCGTAATGTGCATGCGCATCGTACGGGTACAAAGTCCATTGTGGTTTTGCACTAGTTCTAGCGATTATTCCAATCACAGAACAGGCCACAAGGAGATTGACAGAAAGAGGGCGTTTCTGGGTGTCAACTGACCGTTTTCAGGGAGTGCTTGGAAAAATGCAGGCGTGGCAGAAGAAATGCAGACGTGGCTGGGCATTCGCTGGATGGGTGTGTGACATCAAAAGCCGTCCCTCGGTTGTTAGAATCAACGCACACGAAGTGTAACTACAGTGCTGGTCTTATTTTGAAACGATTTTGCAGGCGCTCTGCTACTCAAGTATTCGCACTTCTCCAAAGTGAATATACACTCTCCAGTGGGCAGCGACAATGCGTTTGCATGGCTGCTAAAAACTGCTAGCGAGCAATCAACTCAGAATGACCCCCATAGTGTATTGCAAGAAAATATCTGTAAATCCAATGGTACCGTAAGTGCGGTATATACTCGCACTTCTTTGCGGGGTGAGAACATCTCCCCTAAGTGAAGTCAGCCCTATGAATAGAGTTTGTGTGATCCCTGTGCAGCAGTCACAGAAAGGGTTCATCTCTGCAGTTTGTCACTCAAATTACATTGCTGCATTTTTTCTAGAAGTGGATCTGAGAGCTGTTACCCGCAGACCAGCTACAATAATTATCCTGGGTACTCACTAGACCAGTGGTTCTCAAACTGCACCCTGGGGTGCCTCAGGACACTTGCAGGGGTGCCTTGGATTGGTGGTCCAGGACCAATTCAAAATATTTATAGTTAGTGTTATAGGCAAAACCAGTGCTGTTGGCTGGCAATCATAACATATGTGCACAAGCAGAAGCAAATCCTGTCCCCTACCAAAGGGCCAGTGCTAGGGTGTTTGGCGCCTCCCTGCAAACTATTAATTTGGGCCCTCTCTCCAATACTTAATAAAGGGACAGTGCGCTCCTTAAAAAAGAAGGTGTGGTATCACAAGGAAGGGGCATGGCCACACAATAGCACCCCAAATCAAAATACGCCACACAGTAGCACTATCTTATTGTCATTACACCGCATGTAATAATAATAATAATAATACCCACAGTCGCAGTGCCCTTTATACACATAACCACCATATCAGTGCAGCTTACACACATAATGCCAACAGTAGCAGTGCCCCTTCTACACATGCCCACGGTGGCAATCCTTTACATGGCAAATATCAACCCGGTTTTGCCATGTAAAGGATTGCCACTTTAAAAACAAACAATAAAAAAAAAAAACAACAGGAAAAAACACAAAATCTCTCACTTTCTGATTCTCACACCCTATTACATTCCTCCCTATATATTTAAATGTTTCTATTACTGTATGTTCCCTCTTCCCTTCTCCAAACTATACACATCAACATTTTTTAGTATTTCCAGGTAAGTTTTGTGATGTAGGCCATGCACAATTTTAGTTGCCCTAATGTATTTACAGCCTTCTGGAGATATGGCTTCTGGAACTGAACACAGGATTCTAAATGTGGCTGTACCAAGGACCTATACAGTGGCATTACAGGTTGAGTATCCCTTATCCAAAATGCTTGGGACCAGAGGAATTTTGGATATCAGATTTTTCTGTATTTTGGAATAATTGCATACCATAACGAGATATTATGGTGATGGGACCTAAATCTAAGCACAGAAGGCATTTATGTTTCATATACACCTTATACACACAGCCTGAAGGTCATTTTAGCCAATATTTTTTATAACTTTGTGCATTAAACAAAGTGTGTGTACATTCACAGAATTCATTTATGTTTCATATACACCTTATACACACAGTCTGAAGTTCATTTAATACAATATTTTTAATAACTTTGAGTATTAAACAAAGTTTGTGTACACTAAGCCATCAAAACACAAAGGTTTCACTATCTCAGTCTCACTCAAAAAAGTCCGTATTTCGGAATATTCCGTATTTCTGAATATTTGGATATGGGATACTCAACCTGTATTACTTTTTTCTGCTACTGGTTCTTTAACCTATGCAAACAAGCATCTGACTTGCCTTTCCTATTGCTTTGTTACATTGCTCACCTGAAATAGTAATACTTAGATAGCTTTCCTCTTGCCATTATAATGCCCTTAATATTATAGTTAGCCTTTGCATTTTTGAGACGTGTATGATTTTGCATTTTTTGGCATTAAATGTTGCCATGTTCTTGACCATTCCTCTAGTCCAGGGGCGGAACTGCCAGAGACAACGGAGTCAGTTGCCGCCGGGCTCCAGCCCTAAAGGGGCTTCCTCCATTGCCCCCCGGCTGTTACGTGCCCTTCCTACTAAATAGACAAAGGCGCTACCAGCAGGGTCTCGCAGTTTGTACATTCCATGCCGTAACACCCTTCTTTCCACCTTCACAATGAAGCTATTGGTACTTTGCAAAAAAAAAATTATTAGCATTGCAACTCAGCAGATCAATGCAGTGTGCAGCCACACACTCCATATATCTGCTCAGCCACAAAGCTGATTATTTCTTCACAAAGTACAAGATGAGCTCCAAATAGAATTCTCTAGCTTAGATTATACCTTTCTATGCAAGGGTAAATAGCTCAATTGTTTGACTGCAATGCCACAGGAAATGGTTTGGATCCAAGACAGTGTGACTGAATAATAAAGAAACCTTAAGATGAGTTCATGAATGTTGTATAAGTATTAGTGAGAGAATGGGTCAGGAGCATGCTAGGCTGCAAAAAATAAGGTAGGCTGCAAGTGAAAGTAATGATCTCCTATATATTTTCCCAGATCTGTCACTCTGTGTGGCTAACTCTGGGGGAAGTCACAGCAATGGGCGGAGACGGCATCTGCAGGACGATACACCAGTGCCAGCAGCAGACCGTAACAAAGTGACAGATCAGGGAGAATATATAGGAGGTAGGGAGGTGGCCATGGTACATGGCTGGCCAAGGGACACTAGCTCATGTACCCCTTTACCACTGAGGCTGGCCACCAAGGATGGACCTGTCACCAGTGCACATGCAATAACCTCTTCTGCTGCCCTCTTTGCAACTCAGATTGCCCAGTGCTCCCCTTCGCTAACAGTCCACAAAGTTTCCCCATCTCACGATCTGCCTCCTCACCCCCACTTTCATCTCTACAGCACACGCGCATATCATACAAGATCCCATCATGCGTACGTAGGTCTGAAATGCAAGAGGGAGGTTGGGGGGAGATTGGCATGCGCCAGCAACACCACACAGCTCACTGTGACCACAGTGGAGAGGCGCTGCAACAGGACAATACACCAACCTCGGAGCAAGGAACTGCGTCGGTCAGGAGGAGAACTATTTCAATAGCATAAAAAGGTTAATGCGTCCCACCCTATGGACACCAGACTCATCAAGTCACTGTTGCCAGAGTCTCATACAATGACTCTGAACCTCTAAGCACACTATTTGACTGTCCACACCCTGCTGTGCCTAATACCCATCTCCTCCACCACCCTCAACACTGACCCACACATCATTCACCCACAAAGATACAATAAAGGTAGTTTGGATAAATTAGCTAAATGAAATGGATTTAACCAATTTATCTAAATGACCATTTTTGGATGTTTTCCAGTGTTTGTGAGCAAATGGTCAATTGTCATTTGCTGCCACATATTAGCATAATTTTGTTTCAACTAGAAAAAATTTAATTGGACAGATAATCTAAGTGTGGATCCAGTTTAAAGGTCCGTATTCACGGCCCGATTTTGGGGAGAGATGTGTGCTGAGCGAACTGCTCAGCACACATCTCTGCCCCCGCTCAGCACAGCGTGATGTGTGCTGAGCGTACGGGAGGTGGGGGGGGGGGGGCGCTCATTTCACCCCCTGTGTAGGGCATTCTGTGTGTATCCAGTTTTCCAGGTGTGAGCATCATACAACTACTGACTTGCGAGTAACTATACAGCAGCTCCATACCTTGTGACTTGAAGAAACACCAGTTAACCCCGGGAATGCTGCAGTCAAAGCAACAATTCCTCTTCTTACATTCCGCTGCACTTATTGTGGGGTAGCCGCAATCCCTTCTGCTGTACGGTTCCACATTACATTGTTTCTTGTCACTTCCTGTTGATGCAGTAAGGAAACATCCAGGAATTACAGCAGCTTAGTTTTTTTTTTTTTTAACTGGGGCAATTTAGCTAGATCACAGGGCAATTTAGCTCCTTTGGTCCTTTTTTTAGGACAAGTTAATCAGACAGTTGAGCAAACTGAAAAACAGCTAACAGGAAATTTCCACTTAAATGGTATTTTCTAATCTTATCTGACCATGACTAAGAATAAAGGATACACAAGATAAACTCTTAGAGCCATGGACCTTATCCATGTTTAAGCTCCATCAAATCTGTAATCAATAGCACTACATGCTCCCACTTTACCACTGTACTATATACTCTACCTGTGTTTTTAAGGTAAAAACACCATTTAACCCCAGTGACACTTGAATTAAAGCAGCAGCCTCTGGAATAGCATTCCTTAGCATTAATCCCAGGAAATCTGCAATCTTCACGCTCTTTAATAGCCATGCTACATTGCTGTTTACTTGGATGGAGCAGAGAGCACAACATCAGGACATAGGAAATATTACAATGCATGATAAGAAAGGTGTGAGCTCTACAGCAAGGCCTCTAACCCTTTGCCAGTGCCAAATACATAGGGCTTAACTCAGATCTGATCACAGCAGCAAATTTATTAGCTAAAACCATGTACACTGCAGGGGGGGGGGGGGGGGTGTATAATATGTGCAGAGAGAGTTAGATTTTGGTGCGGTGTGTTCAAACTGAAATCTAAATTGCAGTGTAAAAACAAAACAGCCAGTATTTACTAGAGATGAGCGGGTTCGGTTTCTCTGAAACCGAACCCGCACGAACTTCATGTTTTTTTCACGGGTCCGAGCAGACTCGGATCCTCCCGCCTTGCTCGGTTAACCCGAGCGCGCCCGAACGTCATCATGACGCTGTCGGATTCTCGCGAGACTCGGATTCTATATAAGGAGCCGCGCGTCGCCGCCATTTTCACACGTGCATTGAGATTGATAGGGAGAGGACGTGGCTGGCGTCCTCTCCATTAGAAATTAGATTAGAAGAGAGAGAGAGATTGTGCAGAGTCAGACAGAGTTTACCACAGTGACCAGTGCAGTTGTTGTTAGTTAACTTTTATTTATTTTAATATAATATATCCGTTCTCTGCTATATCCGTTCTCTGCCTGAAAAAAAACGATACACAGCAGCAGCCAGTCACACAGTGTGACTCAGTCTGTGTGCACTCAGCTCAGCCCAGTGTGCTGCACATCAATGTATAAAAGGCAAAGCTTATAATAATTGTGGGGGAGACTGGGGAGCACTGCAGGTTGTTATAGCAGGAGCCCCCAGGAGTACATAATATTATATTAATTTAAAATTAAACAGTGCACACTTTTGCTGCAGGAGTGCCACTGCCAGTGTGACTAGTGGTGACCAGTGCCTGACCACCAGTATAGTAGTATATTGTTGTATGTATTGTATACTATCTCTTTATCAACCAGTCTATATTAGCAGCAGACACAGTACAGTGCGGTAGTTCACGGCTGTGGCTACCTCTGTGTCGGCAGTCGGAACTCGGCAGGCAGTCCGTCCATCCATAATTGTATTACAATATATACCACCTAACCGTGGTATTTTTTTTTCTTTCTTTATACCGTCGTCATAGTGTCATACTAGTTGTTACGAGTATACTACTATCTCTTTATCAACCAGTGTACAGTGCGGTAGTTCACGGCTGTGGCTACCTCTGTGTCGGCAGTCGGCAGGCAGTCCGTCCATCCATAATTGTATTATTATTATAATATATACCACCTAACCGTGGTTTTTTTTTCATTCTTTATACCGTCATAGTGTCATACTAGTTGTTACGAGTATACTACTATCTCTTTATCAACCAGTGTACAGTGCGGTAGTTCACGGCTGTGGCTACCTCTGTGTCGGCAGTCGGCAGGCAGTCCGTCCATCCATAATTGTATTATTATTATAATATATACCACCTAACCGTGGTTTTTTTTTCATTCTTTATACCGTCGTCATAGTGTCATACTAGTTGTTACGAGTATACTACTATCTCTTTATCAACCAGTGTACAGTGCGGTAGTTCACGGCTGTGGCTACCTCTGTGTCGGCAGTCGGCAGGCAGTCCGTCCATCCATAATTGTATTATTATTATAATATATACCACCTAACCGTGGTTTTTTTTTCATTCTTTATACCGTCGTCATAGTGTCATACTAGTTGTTACGAGTATACTACTATCTCTTTATCAACCAGTGTACAGTGCGGTAGTTCACGGCTGTGGCTACCTCTGTGTCGGCAGTCGGCAGGCAGTCCGTCCATCCATAATTGTATTATTATTATAATATATACCACCTAACCGTGGTTTTTTTTTCATTCTTTATACCGTCGTCATAGTGTCATACTAGTTGTTACGAGTATACTACTATCTCTTTATCAACCAGTGTACAGTGCGGTAGTTCACGGCTGTGGCTACCTCTGTGTCGGCAGTCGGCAGGCAGTCCGTCCATCCATAATTGTATTATTATTATAATATATACCACCTAACCGTGGTTTTTTTTTCATTCTTTATACCGTCGTCATAGTGTCATACTAGTTGTTACGAGTATACTACTATCTCTTTATCAACCAGTGTACAGTGCGGTAGTTCACGGCTGTGGCTACCTCTGTGTCGGCAGTCGGCAGGCAGTCCGTCCATCCATAATTGTATTATTATTATAATATATACCACCTAACCGTGGTTTTTTTTTCATTCTTTATACCGTCGTCATAGTGTCATACTAGTTGTTACGAGTATACTACTATCTCTTTATCAACCAGTGTACAGTGCGGTAGTTCACGGCTGTGGCTACCTCTGTGTCGGCAGTCGGCAGGCAGTCCGTCCATCCATAATTGTATTATTATTATAATATATACCACCTAACCGTGGTTTTTTTTCCATTCTTTATACCGTCGTCATAGTGTCATACTAGTTGTTACGAGTATACTACTATCTCTTTATCTACCAGTGTACAGTGCGGTAGTTCACGGCTGTGGCTACCTCTGTGTCGGCAGTCGGCAGGCAGTCCGTCCATCCATAATTGTATTATTATTATAATATATACCACCTAACCGTGGTTTTTTTATACCACCTAACCGTGGCAGTCCGTCCATAATTGTATACTAGTATCCAATCCATCCATCTCCATTGTTTACCTGAGGTGCCTTTTAGTTCTGCCTATAAAATATGGAGAACAAAAAAGTTGAGGTTCCAAAATTAGGGAAAGATCAAGATCCACTTCCACCTCGTGCTGAAGCTGCTGCCACTAGTCATGGCCGAGACGATGAAATGCCAGCAACGTCGTCTGCCAAGGCCGATGCCCAATGTCATAGTACAGAGCATGTCAAATCCAAAACACCAAATATCAGAAAAAAAAGGACTCCAAAACCTAAAATAAAATTGTCGGAGGAGAAGCGTAAACTTGCCAATATGCCATTTACCACACGGAGTGGCAAGGAACGGCTGAGGCCCTGGCCTATGTTCATGGCTAGTGGTTCAGCTTCACATGAGGATGGAAGCACTCAGCCTCTCGCTAGAAAACTGAAAAGACTCAAGCTGGCAAAAGCACCGCAAAGAACTGTGCGTTCTTTGAAATCCCAAATCCACAAGGAGAGTCCAATTGTGTCGTTTGCGATGCCTGACCTTCCCAACACTGGACGTGAAGAGCATGCGCCTTCCACTATTTGCATGCCCCCTGCAAGTGCTGGAAGGAGCACCCGCAGTCCAGTTCCTGATAGTCAGATTGAAGATGTCAGTGTTGAAGTACACCAGGATGAGGAGGATATGGGTGTTGCTGGCGCTGGGGAGGAAATTGACCAGGAGGATTCTGATGGTGAGGTGGTTTGTTTAAGTCAGGCACCCGGGGAGACACCTGTTGTCCGTGGGAGGAATATGGCCGTTGACATGCCAGGTGAAAATACCAAAAAAATCAGCTCTTCGGTGTGGAGGTATTTCACCAGAAATGCGGACAACAGGTGTCAAGCCGTGTGTTCCCTTTGTCAAGCTGTAATAAGTAGGGGTAAGGACGTTAACCACCTCGGAACATCCTCCCTTATACGTCACCTGCAGCGCATTCATAATAAGTCAGTGACAAGTTCAAAAACTTTGGGTGACAGCGGAAGCAGTCCACTGACCAGTAAATCCCTTCCTCTTGTAACCAAGCTCACGCAAACCACCCCACCAACTCCCTCAGTGTCAATTTCCTCCTTCCCCAGGAATGCCAATAGTCCTGCAGGCCATGTCACTGGCAAGTCTGACGAGTCCTCTCCTGCCTGGGATTCCTCCGATGCATCCTTGCGTGTAACGCCTACTGCTGCTGGCGCTGCTGTTGTTGCCGCTGGGAGTCGATGGTCATCCCAGAGGGGAAGTCGTAAGCCCACTTGTACTACTTCCAGTAAGCAATTGACTGTTCAACAGTCCTTTGCGAGGAAGATGAAATATCACAGCAGTCATCCTACTGCAAAGCGGATAACTGAGGCCTTGGCATCCTGGGTGGTGAGAAACGTGGTTCCGGTATCCATCATTACTGCAGAGCCAACTAGAGACTTGTTGGAGGTACTGTGTCCCCGGTACCAAATACCATCTAGGTTCCATTTCTCTAGGCAGGCGATACCGAAAATGTACACAGACCTCAGAAAAAGAGTCACCAGTGTCCTAAAAAATGCAGCTGTACCCAATGTCCACTTAACCACGGACATGTGGACAAGTGGAGCAGGGCAGGGTCAGGACTATATGACTGTGACAGCCCACTGGGTAGATGTATGGACTCCCGCCGCAAGAACAGCAGCGGCGGCACCAGTAGCAGCATCTCGCAAACGCCAACTCTTTCCTAGGCAGGCTACGCTTTGTATCACCGCTTTCCAGAATACGCACACAGCTGAAAACCTCTTACGGCAACTGAGGAAGATCATCGCGGAATGGCTTACCCCAATTGGACTCTCCTGTGGATTTGTGGCATCGGACAACGCCAGCAATATTGTGTGTGCATTAAATCTGGGCCAATTCCAGCACGTCCCATGTTTTGCACATACCTTGAATTTGGTGGTGCAGAATTTTTTAAAAAACGACAGGGGCGTGCAAGAGATGCTGTCGGTGGCCAGAAGAATTGCGGGACACTTTCGGCGTACAGGCACCACGTACAGAAAACTGGAGCACCACCAAAAACTACTGAACCTGCCCTGCCATCATCTGAAGCAAGAAGTGGTAACGAGGTGGAATTCAACCCTCTATATGCTTCAGAGGTTGGAGGAGCAGCAAAAGGCCATTCAAGCCTATACAATTGAGCACGATATAGTAGGTGGAATGCACCTGTCTCAAGTGCAGTGGAGAATGATTTCAACGTTGTGCAAGGTTCTGATGCCCTTTGAACTTGCCACACGTGAAGTCAGTTCAGACACTGCCAGCCTGAGTCAGGTCATTCCCCTCATCAGGCTTTTGCAGAAGAAGCTGGAGGCATTGAAGAAGGAGCTAACACGGAGCGATTCCGCTAGGCATGTGGGACTTGTGGATGCAGCCCTTAATTCGCTTAACAAGGATTCACGGGTGGTCAATCTGTTGAAATCAGAGCACTACATTTTGGCCACCGTGCTCGATCCTAGATTTAAAGCCTACCTTGGATCTCTCTTTCCGGCAGACACAGGTCTGCTGGGGTTGAAAGACCTGCTGGTGACAAAATTGTCAAGTCAAGCGGAACGCGACCTGTCAACATCTCCTCCTTCACATTCTCCCGCAACTGGGGGTGCGAGGAAAAGGCTCAGAATTCCGAGCCCACCCGCTGGCGGTGATGCAGGGCAGTCTGGAGCGACTGCTGATGCTGACATCTGGTCCGGACTGAAGGACCTGACAACGATTACGGACATGTCGTCTACTGTCACTGCATATGATTCTCTCAACATTGATAGAATGGTGGAGGATTATATGAGTGACCGCATCCAAGTAGGCACGTCACACAGTCCGTACTTATACTGGCAGGAAAAAGAGGCAATTTGGAGGCCCTTGCACAAACTGGCTTTATTCTACCTAAGTTGCCCTCCCACAAGTGTGTACTCCGAAAGAGTGTTTAGTGCCGCCGCTCACCTTGTCAGCAATCGGCGTACGAGGTTACATCCAGAAAATGTGGAGAAGATGATGTTCATTAAAATGAATTATAATCAATTCCTCCGCGGAGACATTGACCAGCAGCAATTGCCTCCACAAAGTACACAGGGAGCTGAGATGGTGGATTCCAGTGGGGACGAATTGATAATCTGTGAGGAGGGGGATGTACACGGTGATATATCGGAGGGTGAAGATGAGGTGGACATCTTGCCTCTGTAGAGCCAGTTTGTGCAAGGAGAGATTAATTGCTTCTTTTTTGGGGGGGGTCCAAACCAACCCGTCATATCAGTCACAGTCGTGTGGCAGACCCTGTCACTGAAATGATGGGTTGGTTAAAGTGTGCATGTCCTGTTTTGTTTATACAACATAAGGGTGGGTGGGAGGGCCCAAGGATAATTCCATCTTGCACCTCTTTTTTCTTTTCTTTTTCTTTGCATCATGTGCTGATTGGGGAGGGTTTTTTGGAAGGGACATCCTGCGTGACACTGCAGTGCCACTCCTAGATGGGCCCGGTGTTTGTGTCGGCCACTAGGGTCGCTAATCTTACTCACACAGCTACCTCATTGCGCCTCTTTTTTTCTTTGCGTCATGTGCTGTTTGGGGAGGGTTTTTTGGAAGGGACATCCTGCGTGACACTGCAGTGCCACTCCTAGATGGGCCCGGTGTTTGTGTCGGCCACTAGGGTCGCTTATCTTTCTCACACAGTCAGCTACCTCATTGCGCCTCTTTTTTTCTTTGCGTCATGTGCTGTTTGGGGAGGGTTTTTTGGAAGGGACATCCTGCGTGACACTGCAGTGCCACTCCTAGATGGGCCCGGTGTTTGTGTCGGCCACTAGGGTCGCTAATCTTACTCACACAGCTACCTCATTGCGCCTCTTTTTTTCTTTGCGTCATGTGCTGTTTGGGGAGGGTTTTTTGGAAGGGACATCCTGCGTGACACTGCAGTGCCACTCCTAGATGGGCCCGGTGTTTGTGTCGGCCACTAGGGTCGCTTATCTTACTCACACAGCGACCTCGGTGCAAATTTTAGGACTAAAAATAATATTGTGAGGTGTGATGTGTTCAGAATAGGCTGAAAATGAGTGTAAATTATGTTTTTTGAGGTTAATAATACTTTGGGATCAAAATTACCCCCAAATTCTATGATTTAAGCTGTTTTTTAGGGTTTTTTGAAAAAAACACCCGAATCCAAAACACACCCGAATCCGACAAAAAAAATTCGGTGAGGTTTTGCCAAAACGCGGTCGAACCCAAAACACGGCCGCGGAACCGAACCCAAAACCAAAACACAAAACCCGAAAAATTTCCGGCGCTCATCTCTAGTATTTACCCTGCACACAAACAATATAACCCACCTAAATCTCTCTGCAAATGTTATATCTGCCCCCCCCCCCAACCCTGCAATGCACATGGTTTTGCCCACTAGCTAACAAATTTGCTGCATCTGGGAATTACAGCAGCTTAATATTTCTTTTTACAGAAGGTTCAGCAAATTAAATTATTTAGTGAAATACTGTAATCATAACAGTTACAGGGATATTGTAGGTAGATTTATTGTCAGTGGATAAATGTAAAAATTAAACCCTTAGGCATAGTTCCAAAATGCTGTCATTGCAATCCAGATTTTAAGGATATCATGCTTGAGCACAGGTGACTTAATTAGAACTTCGGTCAATGTGAATTAACCATTGGACTCAACCATGGTTATCCTTAAAACCCAGGGGTCTATTTAAGATCGATCTTAATCGATGTTGGGCTTCCAGGTTGAAAAAAAAACACACATTTACTAACATTTTAAAATTTATATAAAAAATCATCTGTTCGTAAATGCAGTGCACATGGTTTTGCCCAACTGCTAACAAAAATCCTGCTGCGATCAACTCAGAATTACCCCCCATGGCCCTCATTCCGAGTTGTTCGCTCGCAAGCTGCTTTTAGCAGCATTGCACACGCTAAGCTGCCGCCTACTGGGAGTGAATCTTAGCATCTTAAAATTGCGAACGAAAGATTTGCAATATTGCGATAAGACATCTCTGTGCAGTTTCTGAGTAGCTCGAGACTTACTCTGCCAGTGCGATCAGTTCAGTGCTTGTCGTTCCTGGTTTGACGTCACAAACACACCCAGCGTTCGCCCAGACACTCCTCCGTTTCTCGAGCCACTCCCGCGTTTTTCCCAGAAACGGTAGCATTTTTTCCCACACGCCCCTAAAACGGCCTGTTTCCGCCCAGAAACACCCACTTCCTGTCAATCACATTACGATCACCAGAACGATGAAAAAACCGTGAGTAATATTCCTAACTGCATAGCAAATTTACTTGGCGCAGTCGCAGTGTGAACATTGCGCATGCGCATTAAGCGGAAAATCGCTGCGATGCGAAGAAAATTACCGAGCGAACAACTCGGAATGACCACCTATGTGCACTGCAGGGAAGGCAGATTTAACATGTGCAGAGAGAGTTAGATTTGGGTGTGGTGTGTTCAATCTGCAATCTAATTTGCAGTGTAAAAATAAAGCAGTTAGTATTTACCCTGCACAGAAACAAAATAACTCACCCAAATCTAACTCTTTCTGCACATGTTATATCTGCCTCCCCTGCAGTACACATGGTTTTGCCCAACTGCTAACAAAATTCCTGCTGCGATCAACTTGGAATTACCCCCATCGATTGATGTTTTCACACTGCTCGTGTATATAAGACATAGGGCCTAATTCAGTTTGGATCGTAATACGCGTTCCAACCGCAAAAACTATGAAGAGGATGGGGGCATATACGCAGGGTCCATCCTGTGCGTGTGCCTACATTTTCTCCGGGTGCCCCGCAGAAAATGCGAATGCCTCTGCCTGTCAATCAGTAGAGGGCGTACCTTCGCAGGTATATCGCGATCATGAGCCATGTCTCCCATTTTTGTAATTATAGGTGCTCTGTGAGCTGCTGGCCATGCCCCAGCCCCTCTGTCTCCCGTGAATAGAGATTGAGGCTTATTCAGACCAGATCGCTTCAATTTATTTTCACCCAGCGGGCAATCTGGTTTGCACTGCACATGCGTATGCGCCACAATGCGTAAGTGCGACGGTCCGGAGATCACAAGAAGATTGACAAGAAGAGGGTGTTTGTGTGGGTGGCAACTGAATGTTTCTAGGGAGTGTCCGGAAAAACACTGGAGGGACCCGGCGTTTTGTGGGAGGATTTGTGACGTCACCTCAATGGCTGAGTAAGTGCTGAGCTGTGCAGCTCTTGTGCACATGTGATCACACACCTGCACAGCAAATTTTCCCTTCCGCTGTAGGCGACAACTACCTGATTACAGGGATGCAAAAAACACACCCTAGCGATCAGGTCTGAATTACCCACAATGTGCATATTTGCAGAGCAACAAGCTACAGGGAGCCTTCCACCCCCCCCCCCTTTCCCATGGGAAGGGGGGGGGGGGGTTGTTTGGGTTAGCTGGACATTCCCCAAAAAAGTGACTGTCCTGCAAAAATTGGGATAGTTGGGAGGTATGTTCAAATACATTTATTGTTTTGCATGCAGGGTAAATACTGGCTTCTTTGACATTTAGCCACAAATGCTGCACAGCTGAATTACAGTATTACACTGCAATTAACAGTTATGCTAGGACATTCCCCCTCCCAAATCTACCTCTCTCTGCATGTTACATCTGTCCCACAGTGGCGTGCGGTGAGGTCAGTGGCTAGTGAGGCACTACAGCCATAATGTCCGCCGAATCCTGCCCATGACCCTTAGCCAATGCCCGCTACTGCCTCTGAGCCGATACCCGCTGCCACCGCCAATGGCTTACAAACTCGCCCACAATCAACTGACCCAGCCCTCCACCACTAATTTCTATCTCAGTCCGATGCCGCCAATGCCCGCTGCCTGCCTGCTCATTGTTCTCGTTATATATTATAAATTTTTAAAGAAAAAAAAAATGAGTGTTTGGGACTGGGAAGGGTGAGGGAGGAGGACATGAATGCAATTTTGTTGTCCAGGGCTTCCATTAACTTAAAGGAGAAGGGTCTGAATGGGTTAAAAAAAATGCGTGAGGTCCCCCCTCCTTAGTATAACCAGCCTCGGGCTCTTTGAGCCGGTCCTGGTTATTTAAATACTGGGGGAAAAATTGGACAGGGGTTCCCCGTATTTAGACAACCAGCACCGGGCTCTTAGACCGGTCCAGGTTCCAAAAATACGTGGGACAATAGATGTAGGGGTCCCCCATATTTTTAAAACCAGCACCGGGCTCCACTAGCCAGAGAGATAATGCCACAGCCGGGGGACACTTTTATGTAGGTCCCTGCAGCCCTGGCATTACCCCTCCAACTAGTCACCCCTGGCCGGGGTTCCCTGGAGGAGTGGGGACCCCTTAAATCAAGAGGTTCCTCCCCTCGAGGCACCCAAGGGCCAGGGGTGAAGCCCGAGGCTGTCCCCAGCACCCCTGGGTGGTGGGTGCCGGGCTGATAGCCATGTGTGTAAAAAAAGAATATTGTTTTTTCGTTGTGGAACTACAAGGCCCAGCAAGCCTCCCCCGCTTGCTGGTACTTGGAGAACCTCAAGTACCAGCAGGCGGGGAAATAACGGGCTTGCTGGTACCTGTAGTTCTACAACAACAAAAAATACCCAAATAAAAACACAAACACACACAGCGTGACAGTAAAATTATTGAGACAGGCTGTAGCATGTGGGTGCATGTAACCCTATAAAAGTGATGGATTGGGTGACTATTACAATACCCACTGTTGCTGTCTGAAAAATGATGGATTTATAGATTGCTCTGCCGAGACATGTTTTTTTCTAAAATGCACCACAGGTATGGATGGATAGTATACTTGACGACACAGAGGTAGGTAGAGCAGTGGCCTACTGTACCGTACTGCTATATATTATATTATTTATTATTATTATTATCCTTTATTTATATGGCGCCACAAGGGTTCCGCAGTGCCCAATTACAGAGTACATAAACAAATAATCAAACAGGAAAACAGCAACTTACAGTTGACGACAATATAGGACAAGTACAGGGTAAATAAACATAGCTACATCAGCAGATGACACTGGAATAAGTATCAGGTGGCAGAAGACTGCTGGATTTGGTGCAGCTGAAGATTATTAAAGTAAGAAAAGAGTAAGCACATGAGGGAAGAGGGCCCTGCTCGTGAGAGCTTACATTCTAAAAGGGAGGGGTAGACAGACAGGGGTGAGACAGATGGGGTACATAGAGAGCATGGAACAGAGGTTTAGGATGAGATTTGGCTGGGTTTGGTGAAGAAGTGGGTCTTGAGAGCCCGTTTGAAGTTTTGTAGAAAGGTGGAGAGTCTGAGGGGGAGAGGTAGGGAATTCCAGAAAAGTGGTGCAGCACGTGAAAAATCTTGGAGGTAGGAGTGGGAGGAAGTAATCCGTAGGCAGGAGAGTCGGTGTGCATTAGCAGAGCGAAGAGGACGGGTGGGAGTGTAAAGCGAGATAAGATCAGAGATGTAGATGGGAGAGGAGTGGGTGAGGGCTTTGTAAGCAAGTGTGAGAAGCTTGAAATGGATTCTGAAAGGGAAGGGGAGCCAGTGAAGGACTAGTAAGAGAGGAGAGGTGGACGTAGTGCGTTTGGTGAGGAAAATGAGCCGGGCAGCAGCATTGAGGATAGATTGGAGTGGAGAGAGGTATTTGTCAGGAATGCCAGTCAGGAAGAGATTACAGCAGTCCAGTCTGGAGATGACCAGTGAGTGGATAAGAGTCTTAGTAGCATCCTGGGTCAGAAAGGGTCTGATCCTGGAAATATTTTTTAGATGAAAACGGCAGGTTTGTGAGAGGTGCTGAATGTGTGGTTTGAAGGAGAGGGAGGAGTCAAGGATTACTCCAAGACAGCGCGCTTGGGGGGTAGAGGAGATAGTAGTGCCATCAATAGATAATGAGATTGTAGGAGGTGAGATTATGCGGGAGGGAGGGAAGATGATCAGCTCGGTCTTAGACATGTTAAGTTTAAGAAAGCGCTGGGACATCCAGGAAGAGATAGCAGAGAGACAGTTGGAGATACGAGTGAGGAGAGTAGGGGAGAGGTCTGGAGAGGAAAGATAAATTTGAGTGTCATCAGCATAGAGATGATATTGGAAACCAAAAGAACTAATGAGCTTACCTAGTGAGGACGTATAGAGAGAGAAGAGAAGAGGACCAAGGACAGAACCTTGGGGTACCCCTACAGTTAGTGGAAGTGAGGGGGAGGTGGAGTCATGAGAGGAGACAGAGAATGAACGGTCAGAAAGGTAGGACGACAACCAAGAGAGGGCAGTGTTACGCAAAACAATGGAGTGAAGGATTTGCAGTAGGAGAGGATGGTCCACAGTGTCAAAAGCAGCAGAGAGATCAAGTAGAATAAGTAGAGAGTAGTGTCCCTTAGATTTAGCAGCATGGAGGTCATTGCATACTTTTGTAAGGGCAGTTTCAGTGGAGTGGAGAGGACGGAAGCCAGACTGGAATGGGTCAAGCAGTGAGTGTGAGGAAAGAAAGGAAGTAAGGCGGTTGTAGACAATACGCTCAAGGAGTTTGGAGGCAAAAGGGAGGAGAGAGATGGGTCGGTAGTTGGAGATAGTGTTTGGATCAAGGGTAGGTTTTTTAAGAATAGGAGAGATGAGAGCGTGCTTGAAGGCAGAGGGGACAGTGCCTGATGAGAGGGAGAGATTGAGAAGGTGGGAAAGATGGGAACAAGCAGAAGAAGAGAGGTGGCAAAGGAGGCGGGAGGGGATAGGGTCAAGTGGGGAGGTGGTGAGGGGACAGGAACGAATGAGGGCCATGACTTCCTCTCCAGATGCATGGGAGAAAGATGACAGAGTTGGTGCGAGGGATGGGGAGGGTTGGTAAGGGATGGGAGAAGGCTGGTTACTGATAGTCTGGTGTGATGTGATGTCCTGACGTATGGAGTCAATTTTGGATGTGAAGTAAGTGGCAAAGTCAAGAGCAGAGAGTGAGGAAGGGAGACGAGGTGGAGGTGGGCAGAGGAGTGAGTTGAGAGTGGCAAAGAGGCGCCGGGGGTTGGAAGACTGGGAGGAGATGAGGTTCTTGAAGTATGACTGTTTAGCAAGAGAAAGGGCAGCACTGAAGGATGAGAGCATAAGTTTGAAATGGAGGAAGTCTGCCTTAGAGCGTGATTTCCTCCAGTGTCGCTCAGCAGTACATGAGCATTTTTGCAGATATCTGGTGCATTTGGTGTGCCAGGGTTGAGGTGTTAATTTGCAAGGGTGAATAGTGGTTGGTGGAGCAACAGAGTCAAGAGCAGAAGTAAGGGAAGCATTGTATGTGGAAGTGGCTTGTTCAGGGCATGAGAGAGAGAGAATAGGAGAGAGAAGTGAGTCAAACAGGGAGGAAAGGAATGTGGTGTCAATAGCTTCAATGTTACGCTTAGTGATGGTAGCCTTAGGAGGTAGAGATGGGGAAGTCGAGAGAGATAGGTTGAAGGGGAGCAGGTGGTGGTCAGAGAGGGGAAATGGGGAGTTGGAAAAATCAGAAATATCACAGCGGTGAGTGAAGACCAGATCCAGTGAGCTCCCATTCACATGGGAGGGTGAGGAGGTCCACTGGGAGAGACCAAGTGAAGAGGTGAGGTTAAGGAGTTTAGAGGCAGGGGATTGTGTGGGGATGTCAATAGGGATGTTGAAATCGCCTAGGATAATGGTGGGAATGTCAGAAGAGAGGAAGTGAGGAAGCCAGGAAGCAAAGTTGTCGATGAATTTGGAAGCAGTGCCAGGGGGCCGGTAAATGACAGCTACTCTAAGATGGACTGGTTGGAAGAGGCATATGGTGTGGACCTCAAATGTAGAGAATATAAGGGATGGTTCTGGTGGTATGAGTTGGTAGGAGTAACTAGAAGGTAAAAGGACCCCAACACCACCCCCATGGTGACCCCCAGGTCGGGGTGTGTGTGTGAATGTAAGGCCCCCAGCAGAGAGAGCAGCAGCAGAAGTAGTGTCAGAGGGCATAATCCAAGTTTCAGTAATGGCTAGTAGGTGTAGGGAGTTGGAAATGAAAAGGTCATGAGTGGGGACCAGTTTGTTACAAACAGATCTGGCATTCCAGAGGGCACAGGATAGGGGGTATGAGTTTGTGGGAGAGATGTGAATTAGATTTTCAGGGTTGCTGTAGCGATGAGGTGGGATTAACTTTGAGGGCAGGGATGATGAGAGAGTAGTGATGGTACGGGTGCCTGAGCTAGGAGGGGAAACTGCAGGAGGTGGGCAGGGAGGGAGGTCAGTGTGATGTGGATGGGGGTGTGGGGAGGTGACAGGGAAGGGAGAGAGGGAGCAGGGCTGAGTTGTGGGGTAGCAGGACCATGGGGCAGAGGTGAATGAAAGTGGGGTAACAGGAAAGGTGGGGGAAGGAAACAGAGGGATGGAGGGGAGACAGAGGAGGGGAGAGAGGAGGAGGTGGAGGAGACTAGTGGGGAAGGATAAAGATACATTATTAGGTAGACACTGAGTGATGTGGGGAGTATAAGAAAACCTTGACATAGTGTTAAGTAGGTAAATAGGTTGAAGTAGTGGAAGTAGGAGAGGAGACTGTAAGGCAATCCGAGCAGAAGAATTGCAGAAATGCAGGTGAGAAAAGCAGTGTAGGCTCAAGGGGTGTAGATTTAGTATGAAATGAGTCAAAAGCGTAGATAAAGTGGGTGCAGAAATGTATTTGGAGTGTAAGAAATGAAAGGATTGTGAGAGGTTTAAGAAGCAATGGTAATTATGTTAGATGTTTTAAGTGTTTGCAGGTAAAATTGCATTGGTGCAGCTGTGCTTAAAAAACAAAATTACAATAATACAGATACAGGCATTTGTAGGTGAAATGGATGGTTTATGAAATGTCCAAGTAAGGTAGTTCTGTGCTATGTAATCAGATGCAACAATCAGGAGGTGAGTGATCTGAGGAGTAAGTGACTCACATTTGTTATTAGTTCTTCAGTTTTCTTTGTTTTGTTAGATTGGTGTGCTTCTGTTTTCCTTCTTTTTCACTTCGATTGAACGCTGATTGAACGCTGATTGAACACTGCTGTTATGTGTCAATTTTATCACGCTTTGATAAAAATGCACGCTTAGATCAATAAATGCACAGCCAAATGGCTTTGCACAGCCTACACCATTGGACTTAAGTAGAAGACTATTACAAGTGAAACCAATAATTGAAATCTGTAACCACACCCCACCCCCTCAAATGCCAGGCAATAAATTACCTTAAAAACAACAACCAGGCATTCCACAAAGATTAAACTGGGTCTCTATCATTCAAAACTTTAAAAAAGTACTTAAAAATCACATACTATGCGATAATGTTTCAATTTGCATTACCCAGCAGAATTAGCTTTGCATATATAGATATAGTGCAGCAGAATATATTGGTGGTTGTAGTCAATTGTAATTACCTGTAGGTGACAAGAAGAGAAGAAACGTCAATTCACAATCGATATCAGCTGAAGATAAATTAACGCTGATTGAACGCTGCTGTTATGTGTCAATTTTATCACGCTTTGATAAAAATGCACGCTTGGATCAATAAATGCACAGCCAAACGGCTTTGCACAGCCTACACCATTGGACTTAAGTAGAAGACTATTACAAGTGAAACCAATAATTGAAATCTGTAACCACACCCCACCCCCTCAAATGCCAGGCAATAAATTACCTTAAAAACAACAACCAGGCATTCCACAAAGATTAAACTGGGTCTATATCATTCAAAACTTTAAAAAAGTACTTAAAAATCACATACTATGCAATAATGTTTCAATTTGCATTACCCAGCAGAATTAGCTTTGCATATATAGATATAGTGCAGCAGAATATATTGGTGGTTGTAGTCAATTGTAATTACTCAGCAGAATTAGCTTTTCATATATAGATATAGTGCAGCAGAATATATTGGTGGTTGTAGTCAATTGTAATTACCCAGCAGAATTAGCTTTGCAAATATAGATATAGTGCAGCAGAATATATTGGTGGTTGTAGTCAATTGTAATTACCCAGCAGAATTAGCTTTGCATATATATAGTGCAGCAGAATATATTGGTGGTTGTAGTAAATTGTAATTACCCAGCAGCAGCTCTACTGCACTCAACATCACCAGTGCTCACAATATATATAATGCTATATACTATGCCATAGTGGTGCTTACTATATAACACCCCCTACTGCGTTCCCCCTGGCAATGAGCATGACACCCAGAGAGTGAAACCCCTGGCAATGAGCATGACACCCAGCACGTGAAACTCTTGGCATTGAGCAGTTTTTGTAAAAGTAATTAGAAGCTTTACTGTAGGGCATAGTGTATCACAGATATTGTGGTGAGTGACATAATATGTTCCAAAGGGCATTAATGTGTGGGGCTTACCCTGCACAGAAACAAAATAACTCACCCAAATCTAACTCTTTCTGCACATGTTATATCTGCCTCCCCTGCAGTACACATGGTTTTGCCCAACTGCTAACAAAATTCCTGCTGCGATCAACTTGGAATTACCCCCATCGATTGATGTTTTCACACTGCTCGTGTATATAAGACATAGGGCCTAATTCAGTTTGGATCGTAATACGCGTTCCAACCGCAAAAACTATGAAGAGGATGGGGGCATATACGCAGGGTCCATCCTGTGCATGTGCCTACATTTTCTCCGGGTGCCCCGCAGAAAATACGAATGCCTCTGCCTGTCAATCAGTAGAGGGCGTACCTTCGCAGGTATATCGCGATCATGAGCCATGTCTCCCATTTTTGTCATTATAGGTGCTCTGTGAGCTGCTGGCCATGCCCCAGCCCCTCTGTCTCCCGTGAATAGAGATTGAGGCTTATTCAGACCAGATCGCTTCAATTTATTTTCACCCAGCGGGCAATCTGGTTTGCATTGCACATGCGTATGCGCCACAATGCGTAAGTGCGACGGCCCGGAGATCACAAGAAGATTGACAAGAAGAGGGTGTTTGTGTGGGTGGCAACTGAATGTGTCTAGGGAGTGTCCGGAAAAACACTGGAGGGACCCGGCGTTTTGTGGGAGGATTTGTGACGTCACCTCAATGGCTGAGTAAGTGCTGAGCTGTGCAGCTCTTGTGCACATGTGATCACACACCTGCACAGCAAATTTTCCCTTCCGCTGTAGGCGACAACTACCTGATTACAGGGATGCAAAAAACACACCCTAGCGATCAGGTCTGAATTACCCACAATGTGCATATTTGCAGAGCAACAAGCTACAGGGAGCCTTCCACCCCCCATCCCCCCCCCTTCCCCATGGGAAGGGGGGGGGGGGGGGTGTTTGGGTTAGCTGGACATTCCCCAAAAAAGTGACTGTCCTGCAAAAATTGGGATAGTTGGGAGGTATGTTCAAATACATTTATTGTTTTGCATGCAGGGTAAATACTGGCTTCTTTGACATTTAGCCACAAATGCTGCACAGCTGAATTACAGTATTACACTGCAATTAACAGTTATGCTAGGACATTCCCCCTCCCAAATCTACCTCTCTCTGCATGTTACATCTGTCCCACAGTGGCGTGCGGTGAGGTCAGTGGCTAGTGAGGCACTACAGCCATAATGTCCGCCGAATCCTGCCCATGACCCTTAGCCAATGCCCGCTACTGCCTCTGAGCCGATACCCGCTGCCACCGCCAATGGCTTACAAACTCGCCCACAATCAACTGACCCAGCCCTCCGCACTATCCTGACTTCTCCCGTCTGCTTACTTTGTGCTTTCCAATGCACAATGCAAACTACAGGTAGTACTGCAGGGCCCACACCCTTTTACTTGCCTTACAGAGCAGCTCTAAGGCTGTTACAGTGCCCAGCTGCTGCAAGAAATCAGCTTGAATGCTTCAGGGGCTGGGGCATAGCCAACATGAGCCCCACACCGAAGGAGGGTGGAGGTGTTTAATGCGAACTAGGGGTCATCCAAGCGCCGCAAAAGGCCGCCATGCCCTGCACGCCCCTTTTCCCTTTTCATATGCAGACGAGAGTTGAAGCCAACTTTGACCCACTGCTTGGATGGCATTACCATATGCAAATCAATCTGCTGCAGGCCTTCCCCCAGGAATGCTTGCACTAGTTGTTGCATTTGGTTTGTTGTTTGGGGGTGCTTCAGTATTAGGCAGCCTTCTGCCCTCCCATGTTCATCTGAAAATATGTGTTCTCCCTGCAGTTGTTGTCCCCAGATGAGAGTTCCCTTGTGCTGCCTCAGTTGAATCTCCTTTACTTGACAGAGATGTGCCTGAGCAGCGGCCCTCCCCAGCCCTATCTCAAATCATACTTATTTTGCATAGGAGATACCATGGTCATGAAGATTGTTTTCCCAGGGTGAGGTTCATTCATTGCATTCTGGGTATGCTGACCCCTGTGATTTCCCCAAATGTGGGAAACTCGACTGCATTATTTGTGGTAGTGGGGGACTGTGTTTGTGCTTTCCTCTGGTCAGCTCTGGTAAAAGTCAGATTTCTTTGTCTCAGATCTTCCTCTAGCCTTGTTCTTCTTTCGAGAGTTCCCTTGTGCTGCCTCAGTTGGATCTCCTTCACTTGACAGGGTGGTGCCCGAGCAGCGACCCTCCCCAGCTCTAGCCCAACTCCTATTTACCTGCCAGGTGAGATACTATGATCAGGAAGGTGCTTCTCCCAGGGCAAGGCTCACCCATTGCACTCTGGGTGTGCTGCTCCTGCGATTTCCCCAAATGTGGGACACTTGACTGCATAATTTGTGTTTCCTCTGGTCGGCTCTCATATAATTCAGATCTCTTTGTCTCAGATCTTTCTCCAGCCTAGTTTGCTGTCTGTTTCCACTTCTCTTTTCTTGAGCCGCTCCCTTCTATGCAGTTGCGCACTATCCTGACCTCTCCCGTCTGCTTACTTTGTGCCTTCCAACGCACAATGCATACTACAGGTAGTGCTGCAGGGCCCACACCCTTTTACATGCTTTACAGAGCAACTCTGGAGCTGTTACAGTGCCCAGCTGCTGCAAGAAATCATCTTGAATGCTTCAGGGGCTGGGGCATAGCCAACATGAGCCCCACACCGAAGGAGGGGTCATCCAAGCGCCACAAAAGGACACCATGCCCTGCACATCCCTTTTTTCTTTTCATATGCAGACGAGGGTTGAAGCCAACTTTGACCCACTGCTTGGATGACATCACCATATGCAAATCCATCTGCTGCAGGCCTTCCCCCAGGAATGCTTGCACTAGTTGTTGCATTTGGTTTGTTGTTTGGGGGTGCTTCAGTATTAGGCAGCCTTCTGCCCTCCCATGTTCATCTGAAAATATGTGTTCTCCCTGCAGTTGTTGTCCCCAGATGAGAGTTCCCTTGTGCTGCCTCAGTTGAATCTCCTTTACTTGACAGAGATGTGCCTGAGCAGCGGCCCTCCCCAGCCCTATCCCAAATCATACTTATTTTGCATAGGAGATACCATGGTCATGAAGATTGTTCTCCCAGGGTGAGGTTCATTCATTGCATTCTGGGTATGCTGACCCCTGTGATTTCCCCAAATGTGGGAAACTCAACTGCATTATTTGTGGTAGTGGGGGACTGTGTTTGTGCTTTCTTCTGGTCAACTCTGGTAAAAATCAGATTTCTTTGTCTCAGATCTTCCTCTAGCCTTGTTCCTCTTTCGAGAGTTCCCTTGTGCTGCCTCAGTTGGATCTCCTTCACTTGACAGGGGGGTACCCGAGCAGCGACCCTCCCCAGCTCTAGCCCAACTCCTACTTACCTGCCAGGTGAGATACTATGATCATGTAGGTGCTTCTCCCAGGGCAAGGCTCACCCATTGCACTCTGGGTGTGCTGCCCCTGTGATTTCCCCAAATGTGGGAAACTTGACTGCATAATTTGTGTTTCCCCTGGTCGTCTCTCGTATAATTCAGATCTCTTTGTCTCAGGTCTCTCTCCAGCCTAGTTTGCTGTCTGTTTCCACTTCTCTTTTCTTGAGCCGCTCCCTTCTATGCCCTTGCGCACTATCCTGACTTCTCCCGTCTGTTTACTTTGTGCCTTCCAACACACAATGCAAACTACAGGTAGTGCTGCAGGGCCCACACCCTTTTACTTGCCTCACAGAGCAGCTCTGGAGCTGTTACAGTACCCAGCTGCTGCAAGAAATCAGCTTGAATGCTTCAGGGGCTGGGTCATTGCCAACATGAGCCCCACACCGAAGGAGGGTGGGGGTGTTTAATGCGAACTAAGGGTCACCCAAGCGCCGCAAAAGGCCGCCATGCCCTGCACGCCCCTTTTCTCTTTTCATATGCAGACGAGGGTTGAAGCCAACTTTGACCCACTGCTTGGATGGCATTACCATATGCAAATCAATCTGCTGCAGGCCTTCCCCCAGGAATGCTTGCACTAGTTGTTGCATTTGGTTTGTTGTTTGGGGGTGCTTCAGTATTAGGCAGCCTTCTGCCCTCCCATGTTCATCTGAAAATATGTGTTCTCCCTGCAGTTGTTGTCCCCAGATGAGAGTTCCCTTGTGCTGCCTCAGTTGAATCTCCTTTACTTGACAGAGATGTGCCTGAGCAGCGGCCCTCCCCAGCCCTATCCCAAATCATACTTATTTTGCATAGGAGATACCATGGTCATGAAGATTGTTCTCCCAGGGTGAGGTTCATTCATTGCATTCTGGGTATGCTGACCCCTGTGATTTCCCCAAATGTGGGAAACTCGACTGCATTATTTGTGGTAGTGGGGGACTGTGTTTGTGCTTTCCTCTGGTCAGCTCTGGTAAAAGTCAGATTTCTTTGTCTCAGATCTTCCTCTAGCCTTGTTCTTCTTTCGAGAGTTCCCTTGTGCTGCCTCAGTTGGATCTCCTTCACTTGACAGGGGGGTGCCCGAGCAGCGACCCTCCCCAGCTCTAGCCCAACTCCTACTTACCTGCCAGGTGAGATACTATGATCAGGAAGGTGCTTCTCCCAGGGCAAGGCTCACCCATTGCACTCTGGGTGTGCTGCTCCTGCGATTTCCCCAAATGTGGGAAACTTGACTGCATAATTTGTGTTTCCTCTGGTCGGCTCTCGTATAATTCAGATCTCTTTGTCTCAGGTCTTTCTCCAGCCTAGTTTGCTGTCTGTTTCCACTTCTCTTTTCTTGAGCCGCTCCCTTCTATGCCCTTGCGCACTATCCTGACCTCTCCCGTCTGCTTACTTTGTGCCTTCCAACGCACAATGCATACTACAGGTAGTGCTGCAGGGCCCACACCATTTTACATGCTTTACAGAACAGCTCTGGAGCTGTTACAGTGCCCAGCTGCTGCAAGAAATCATCTTGAATGCTTCACGGGCTGGGGCATAGCCAACATGAGCCCCACACCGAAGGAGGGTGGAGATGTTTAATGCGAATTAAGGGTCATCCAAGCGCCACAAAAGGACGCCATGCCCTGCACATCCCTTTTTTCTTTTCATATGCAGATGAGGGTTGAAGCCAACTTTGACCCACTGCTTGGATGACATCACCATATGCAAATCCATCTGCTGCAGGCCTTCCCCCAGGAATGCTTGTACTAGTTGTTGCATTTGGTTTGTTGTTTGGGGGTGCTTCAGTATTAGGCAGCCTTCTGCCCTCCCATGTTCATCTGAAAATATGTGTTCTCCCTGCAGTTGTTGTCCCCAGATGAGAGTTCCCTTGTGCTGCCTCAGTTGAATCGCCTTTACTTGACAGAGATGTGCCTGAGCAGCGGCCCTCCCCAGCCCTATCCCAAATCATACTTATTTTGCATAGGAGATATCATGGTCATGAAGATTGTTCTCCCAGGGTGAGGTTCATTCATTGCATTCTGGGTATGATGACCCCTGTGATTTCCCCAAATGTGGAAAACTCGACTGCATTATTTGTGGTAGAGGGGGACTGTGTTTGTGCTTTCCTCTGGTCAGCTCTGGTAAAAGTCAGATTTCTTTGTCTCAGATCTTCCTCTAGCCTTGTTCTTCTTTCGAGAGTTCCCTTGTGCTGCCTCAGTTGGATCTCCTTCACTTGACAGGGGGGTGCCCGAGCAGCGACCCTCCCCAGCTATAGCCCAACTCCTACTTACCTGCCAGGTGAGATACTATGATCAGGAAGCTGCTTCTCCCAGGGCAAGGCTCACCCATTGCACTCTGGGTGTGCTGCTCCTGCGATTTCCCCAAATGTGGGATACTTGACGGCATAATTTGTGTTTCCTCTGGTCGGCTCTCGTATAATTCAGATCTCTTTGTCTCAGGTCTCTCTCCAGCCTAGTTTGCTGTCTGTTTCCACTTCTCTTTTCTTGAACCGCTCCCTTCTATGCCCTTGCGCACTATCCTGACTTCTCCCGTCTGCTTACTTTGTGCCTTCCAACGCACAATGCGAACTACAGGTAGTGCTGCAGGGCCCACACCCTTTTAGTTGCCTTACAGAGCAGCTCTGGAGCTGTTACAGTGCCCAGCTGCTGCAAGAAATCAGCTTGAATGCTTCAGGTGCTGGGGCATAGCCAACATGAGCCCCACACCGAAGGAGGGTGGAGGTGTTTAATGCGAATTAGGGGTCATGCAAGCGCCGCAAAAGGCCGCCATGCCCTGCACATCCCTTTTTTCTTTTCATATGCAGACGAGGGTTGAAGCCAACTTTGACCCACTGCTTGGATGACATCACCATATGCAAATCCATCTGCTGCAGGCCTTCCCCCAGGAATGCTTGCACTAGTTGTTGCATTTGGTTTGTTGTTTGGGGGTGCTTCAGTATTAGGCAGCCTTCTGCACTCCCATGTTCATCTGAAAATATGTGTTCTCCCTGCAGTTGTTGTCCCCAGATGAGAGTTCCCTTGTGCTGCCTCAGTTGAATCGCCTTTACTTGACAGAGATGTGCCTGAGCAGCGGCCCTCCCCAGCCCTATCCCAAATCATACTTATTTTGCATAGGAGATATCATGGTCATGAAGATTGTTCTCCCAGGGTGAGGTTCATTCATTGCATTCTTGGTATGATGACCCCTGTGATTTCCCCAAATGTGGGAAACTCGACTGCATTATTTGTGGTAGTGGGGGACTGTGTTTGTGCTTTCCTCTGGTCAGCTCTGGTAAAAGTCAGATTTCTTTGTCTCAGATCTTCCTCTAGCCTTGTTCTTCTTTCGAGAGTTCCCTTGTGCTGCCTCAGTTGGATCTCCTTCACTTGACAGGGGGGTGCCCGAGCAGCGACCCTCCCCAGCTCTAGCCCAACTCCTACTTACCTGCCAGGTGAGATACTATGATCATGTAGGTGCTTCTCCCAGGGCAAGGCTCACCCATTGCACTCTGGGTGTGCTGCCCCTTTGATTTCCCCAAATGTGGGAAACTTGACTGCATAATTTGTGTTTCCCCTGGTCGGCTCTCATATAATTCAGATCTCTTTGTCTCAGGTCTCTCTCCAGCCTAGTTTGCTGTCTGTTTCCACTTCTCTTTTCTTGAGCCGCTCCCTTCTATGCCCTTGCGCACTATCCTGACTTCTCCCGTCTGCTTACTTTGTGCCTTCCAACGCACAATGCGAACTACAGGTAGTGCTGCAGGGCCCACACCCTTTTACTTGACTTACAGAGCAACTCTGGAGCTGTTACAGTGCCCAGCTGCTGCAAGAAATCAGCTTGAATGCTTCAGGGGCTGGGGCATAGCCAACATGAGCCCCACACCGAATGAGGGTGGAGGTGTTTAATGCGAACTAGGGGTCATCCAAGCGCCGCAAAAGGCCGCCATGCCCTGCACGACCCTTTTCTCTTTTCATATGCAGATGAGGGTTGAAGCCAACTTTGACCCACTGCTTGGATGACATCACCATATGCAAATCCATCTGCTGCAGGCCTTCCCCCAGGAATGCTTGTACTAGTTGTTGCATTTGGTTTGTTGTTTGGGGGTGCTTCAGTATTAGGCAGCCTTCTGCCCTCCCATGTTCATCTGAAAATATGTGTTCTCCCTGCAGTTGTTGTCCCCAGATGAGAGTTCCCTTGTGCTGCCTCAGTTGAATCTCCTTTACTTGACAGAGATGTGCCTGAGCAGCGGCCCTCACCAGCCCTATCCCAAATCATACTTATTTTGCATAGGAGATACCATGGTCATGAAGATTGTTCTCCCAGGGTGAGGTTCATTCATTGCATTCTGGGTATGATGACCCCTGTGATTTCCCCAAATGTGGGAAACTCGACTGCATTATTTGTGGTAGTGGGGGACTGTGTTTGTGCTTTCCTCTGGTCAGCTCTGGTAAAAGTCAGATTTCTTTGTCTCAGATCTTCCTCTAGCCTTGTTCCTCTTTCAAGAGTTCCCTTGTGCTGCCTCAGTTGGATCTCCTTCACTTGACAGGGGGGTGCCCGAGCAGCGACCCTCCCCAGCTCTAGCCCAACTCCTACTTACCTGCCAGGTGAGATACTATGATCATGAAGGTGCTACTCCCAGGGCAAGGCTCACCCATTGCACTCTGGGTGTGCTGCTCCTGCAATTTCCCCAAATGTGGGACACTTGACTGCATAATTTGTGTTTCCCCTGGTCGGCTCTCGTATAATTCAGATCTCTTTGTCTCAGGTCTCTCTCCAGTATAGTTTGCTGTCTGTTTCCACTTCTCTTTTCTTGAGCCGCTCCCTTCTATGCCCTTGCGCACTATCCTGACTTCTCCCGTCTGCTTACTTTGTGCCTTCCAATGCACAATGCAAACTACAGGTAGTGCTGCAGGGCCCACACCCTTTTACTTGCCTTACAGAGCAGCTCTGGAGCTGTTACAGTGCCCAGCTGCTGCAAGAAATCAGCTTGAATGCTTCAGGGGCTGGGGCATAGCCAACATGAGCCCCACACCGAAGGAGGGTGGAGGTGTTTAATGCGAACTAGAGGTCATCCAAGCGCCGCAAAAGGCCGCCATGCCCTGCACGCCCCTTTTCTCTTTTTTGATATGCAGACGAGGGTTGAAGCCAACTTTGACCCACTGCTTGGATGGCATTACCATATGCAAATCAATCTGCTGCAGGCCTTCCCCCAGGAATGCTTGCACTAGTTGTTGCATTTGGTTTGTTGTTTGGGGGTGCTTCAGTATTAGGCAGCCTTCTGCCCTCCCATGTTCATCTGAAAATATGTGTTCTCCCTGCAGTTGTTGTCCTCAGATGAGAGTTCCCTTGTGCTGCCTCAGTTGAATCTCCTTTACTTGACAGAGATGTGCCTGAGCAGCGGCCCTCCCCAGCCCTATCCCAAATCATACTTATTTTGCATAGGAGATACCATGGTCATGAAGATTGTTCTCCCAGGGTGAGGTTCATTCATTGCATTCTGGGTATGCTGACCCCTGTGATTTCCCCAAATGTGGGAAACTCAACTGCATTATTTGTGGTAGTGGGGGACTGTGTTTGTGCTTTCCTCTGGTCAGCTCTGGTAAAAGTCAGATTTCTTTGTCTCAGATCTTCCTCTAGCCTTGTTCTTCTTTCGAGAGTTCCCTTGTGCTGCCTCAGTTGGATCTCCTTCACTTGACAGGGGGGTGCACGAGCAGCGACCCTCCCCAGCTCTAGCCCAACTCCTATTTACCTGCCAGGTGAGATACTATGATCAGGAAGGTGCTTCTCCCAGGGCAAGGCTCACCCATTGCACTCTGGGTGTGCTGCTCCTGCGATTTCCCCAAATGTGGGACACTTGACGGCATAATTTGTGTTTCCTCTGGTCGGCTCTCATATAATTCAGATCTCTTTGTCTCAGGTCTTTCTCCAGCCTAGTTTGCTGTCTGTTTCCACTTCTCTTTTCTTGAGCCGCTCCCTTCTATGCCCTTGCGCACTATCCTGACCTCTCCCGTCTGCTTACTCTGTGCCTTCCAACGCACAATGCATACTACAGGTAGTGCTGCAGGGCCCACACCCTTTTACATGCTTTACAGAGCAGCTCTGGAGCTGTTACAGTGCCCAGCTGCTGCAAGAAATCATCTTGAATGCTTCAGGGGCTGGGGCATAGCCAACATGAGCCCCACACCGAAGGAGGGTGGAGATGTTTAATGCGAATTAGGGGTCATCCAAGCGCCACAAAAGGACGCCATGCCCTGCACATCCCTTTTTTCTTTTCATATGCAGACGAGGGTTGAAGCCAACTTTGACCCACTGCTTGGATGACATCACCATATGCAAAACCATCTGCTGCAGGCCTTCCCCCAGGAATGCTTGCACTAGTTGTTGCATTTGGTTTGTTGTTTGGGGGTGCTTCAGTATTAGGCAGCCTTCTGCCCTCCCATGTTCATCTGAAAATATGTGTTCTCCCTGCAGTTGTTGTCCCCAGATGAGAGTTCCCTTGTGCTGCCTCAGTTGAATCTCCTTTACTTGACAGAGATGTGCCTGAGCAGCGGCCCTCCCCAGCCCTATCCCAAATCATACTTATTTTGCATAGGAGATACCATGGTCATGAAGATTGTTCTCCCAGGGTGAGGTTCATTCATTGCATTCTGGGTATGCTGACCCCTGTGATTTCCCCAAATGTGGGAAACTCAACTGCATTATTTGTGGTAGTGGGGGACTGTGTTTGTGCTTTCTTCTGGTCAACTCTGGTAAAAATCAGATTTCTTTGTCTCAGATCTTCCTCTAGCCTTGTTCCTCTTTCGAGAGTTCCCTTGTGCTGCCTCAGTTGGATCTCCTTCACTTGACAGGGGGGTACCCGAGCAGCGACCCTTCGCAGCTCTAGCCCAACTCCTACTTACCTGCCAGGTGAGATACTATGATCATGTAGGTGCTTCTCCCAGGGCAAGGCTCACCCATTGCACTCTGGGTGTGCTGCCCCTGTGATTTCCCCAAATGTGGGAAACTTGACTGCATAATTTGTGTTTCCCCTGGTCGGCTCTCGTATAATTCAGATCTCTTTGTCTCAGGTCTCTCTCCAGCCTAGTTTGCTGTCTGTTTCCACTTCTCTTTTCTTGAGCCGCTCCCTTCTATGCCCTTGCGCACTATCCTGACTTCTCCCGTCTGCTTACTTTGTGCCTTCCAACACACAATGCAAACTACAGGTAGTGCTGCAGGGCCCACACCCTTTTACTTGCCTCACAGAGCAGCTCTGGAGCTGTTACAGTGCCCAGCTGCTGCAAGAAATCAGCTTGAATGCTTCAGGGGCTGGGGCATTGCCAACATGAGCCCCACACCGAAGGAGGGTGGGGGTGTTTAATGCGAACTAAGGGTCACCCAAGCGCCGCAAAAGGCCGCCATGCCCTGCACGCCCCTTTTCTCTTTTCATATGCAGACGAGGGTTGAAGCCAACTTTGACCCACTGCTTGGATGGCATTACCATATGCAAATCAATCTGCTGCAGGCCTTCCCCCAGGAATGCTTGCACTAGTTGTTGCATTTGGTTTGTTGTTTGGGGGTGCTTCAGTATTAGGCAGCCTTCTGCCCTCCCATGTTCATCTGAAAATATGTGTTCTCCCTGCAGTTGTTGTCCCCAGATGAGAGTTCCCTTGTGCTGCCTCAGTTGAATCTCCTTTACTTGACAGAGATGTGCCTGAGCAGCGGCCCTCCCCAGCCCTATCCCAAATCATACTTATTTTGCATAGGAGATACCATGGTCATGAAGATTGTTCTCCCAGGGTGAGGTTCATTCATTGCATTCTGGGTATGCTGACCCCTGTGATTTCCCCAAATGTGGGAAACTCGACTGCATTATTTGTGGTAGTGGGGGACTGTGTTTGTGCTTTCCTCTGCTCAGCTCTGGTAAAAGTCAGATTTCTTTGTCTCAGATCTTCCTCTAGCCTTGTTCTTCTTTCGAGAGTTCCCTTGTGCTGCCTCAGTTGGATCTCCTTCAATTGACAGGGGGGTGCCCGAGCAGCGACCCTCCCCAGCTCTAGCCCAACTCCTACTTACCTGCCAGGTGAGATACTATGATCAGGAAGGTGCTTCTCCCAGGGCAAGGCTCACCCATTGCACTCTGGGTGTGCCGCTCCTGCGATTTCCCCAAATGTGGGAAACTTGACTGCATAATTTGTGTTTCCTCTGGTCGGCTCTCGTATAATTCAGATCTCTTTGTCTCAGGTCTTTCTCCAGCCTAGTTTGCTGTCTGTTTCCACTTCTCTTTTCTTGAGCCGCTCCCTTCTATGCCCTTGCGCACTATCCTGACCTCTCCCGTCTGCTTACTTTGTGCCTTCCAACGCACAATGCATACTACAGGTAGTGCTGCAGGGCCCACACCCTTTTACATGCTTTACAGAACAGCTCTGGAGCTGTTACAGTGCCCAGCTGCTGCAAGAAATCATCTTGAATGCTTCAGGGGCTGGGGCATAGCCAACATGAGCCCCACACCGAAGGAGGGTGGAGATGTTTAATGTGAATTAGGGGTCATCCAAGCGCCACAAAAGGACGCCATGCCCTGCACATCCCTTTTTTCTTTTCATATGCAGACGAGGGTTGAAGCCAACTTTGACCCACTGCTTGGATGACATCACCATATGCAAATCCATCTGCTGTAGGCCTTCCCCCAGGAATGCTTGTACTAGTTGTTGCATTTGGTTTGTTGTTTGGGGGTGCTTCAGTATTAGGCAGCCTTCTGCCCTCCCATGTTCATCTGAAAATATGTGTTCTCCCAGCAGTTGTTGTCCCCAGATGAGAGTTCCCTTGTGCTGCCTCAGTTGAATCTCCTTTACTTGACAGAGATGTGCCTGAGCAGCGGCCCTCCCCAGCTCTATCCCAAATCATACTTATTTTGCATAGGAGTATGGGCTTTTATGTGACAAAGCCGCTAATTCCGACACTCGCCTAGCCGAAGCCAAGGCTAATAACATGACCACCTTCCATGTGAGATATTTTAACTCCACTGTTTTAAGTGGTTCAAACCAGTGTAATTTTAGAAAACTTAACACCACGTTAAGGTCCCAAGGTGCCACCGGAGGCACAAAAGGAGGCTGAATATGCAGCACTCCTTTTACAAAAGTCTGAACTTCTGGAAGAGAAGCCAATTCTTTTTGAAAGAAAATGGATAAGGCCGAAATCTGGACCTTAATAGAGCCTAATTTTAGGCCCAAATTCACTCCAGTTTGTAGGAAGTGAAGGAAACGGCCCAGATGGAATTCTTCCGTAGGAGCATTCCTGGCCTCACACCAAGAAACATAATTTCGCCATATACGGTGTAATGTTTTAACGTTACATCCTTCCTAGCCAGCCTGAGTCAGGTCATTCCCCTCATGAGGCTTTTGCAGAAGAAGCTGGAGACATTGAAGGAGGAGCTAAAACAGAGCGATTCCGCTAGGCATGTGGGACTTGTGGATGGAGCCCTTAATTCGCTTAACCAGGATTCAATCTGTTGAAATCAGAGCAATAAATTTTGGCCACCGTGCTCGATCCTAGATTTAAAACCTACATTGTATCTCTCTTTCCAGCAGACACAAGTCTGCAGAGGTTCAAAGACCTGCTGGTGAGAAAATTGTCAAGTCAAGCGGAACGTGACCCGTCAACAGCTCCTCCTTCACATTCTCCTGCATCTGGGGGTGCGAGGAAAAGGCTAAGAATTCCGAGCCCACCCGCTGGCGGTGATGCAGGGCAGTCTGGAGTGAGTGCTGACATCTGGTCCGGACTGAAGGACCTGGCAACGATTACTGACATGTCGTCTACTGTCACTGCATATGATTCTGTCACCTTTGAAAGAATGGTGGAGGATTATATGAGTGACCGCATCCAGGTAGGCACGTCAGACAGTCCGTATGTATACTGGCAGGAAAAAGAGGCAATTTGGAGGCCCTTGCACAAACTGGCTTTATTCTACCTAAGTTGCCCTCCCTCCAGTGTGTACTCCAAAAGAGTGTTTAGTGCAGCCGCTCACCTTGTCAGCAATCGGCATACGAGGTTACTTCCAGAAAATGTGGAGAAGATGATGATCATCAAAATGAATTATAATCAATTCCTCCGTGGAGACATTCACCAGCAATTGCCTCCAGAAAGTACACAGGGATCTGAGATGGTGGATTCCAGTGGGGACGAATTAATAATCTGTGAGGAGGGCGATGTACACAGTGAAAGGGGTGAGGAATCGGAGGATGATGAGGTGGACATCTTGCCTCTGTAGAGCCAGTTTGTGCAAGGAGAGATTGATTGCTTCTTTTTTGGTGGGGGTCCAAACCAACCAGTCATTTCAGTCAGCCGTGTGGCAGACCCTGTTGCTGAAATGATGGGTTCGTCAATGTTTTTCTTTTCAATCTAAGCCCCTGCAGTTTTCTGTAAGAATCTGCTTCGCTATGATGATCAACAAGTCACAAGGGCAAACACTCAGGGCTGGAGGCGTAGATCTTAGGACCAGCTGCTACAAGCATGGCAAAGGTGTCACTATCATTGGTGACACCCAGAGAGGCAGCGAGGGAGATTGTAATGCAGTGCGCGCAGATAAGCAGCGCAATGGTAAAATGGAGGCATGGTCTCATAGGTAGGGGTGTGGCCTGTTGGCCTGAATCTCCATTTTGTTGCTCCGGGTATCCCGGGGGTTGAGTGCTGCACCCGGGGACTAGTGTGTGAGTGGTGCTGGCTCCTGCACAGTGACAGAAACTGGGTGTTGCACGTAATGTCACAGTGAAACACCCATATTCTGTCACTGAAGAGGAGCCGGCACTTTGGTGTCACCCCCCTTGGCGGGTGACACTCGGGTGTGGGCCGCAACCCCGTTGTGATGCCACTGACCCATGGGAAGCTTTACGTGGCTTACCCATGTGTTAGTAGCCCCAAGCATCTTTTGTGTTAGTCCCTGAAGAAAAACTTCAAATATTTACAAATAAATTTTGTAATCAATGGGCCTAATTCAGTAAGGATTGCAAATTCTGCTAAGTAACAGAATTTGCAATCCTTTGGTTCGCATGCTGGGGCCACCCAGCATGCCGCCTCCCTTCTTGACCACGCTGAAATTGCAGTCGCAGAGCAGTTTAGCGTGATCATAAAAAATGGGTTAGCCTCCTGTTGGTGCAGACTGTATGTGTGCGCAGGAAGCCGCCACCATTTTTGTGATCGCAGCTGCTGCATGTGATGTCATACAACCGCTCTGACCACGCCTCCTGTTTCTCCGTTGCCGACCCCATTTTGAAGCCATGCCCACGCACCGCTCCATCTCCGACTTGGAAATGGAGTGTTGCTGACCCCCCCCCCCCCCAAGCACCGATTGACAGTCAGAGGCGATCGCATTAACTGCGGGGTGCCGCAGAAAATGCAGGCGCATGCGTATGCTCTTAGCAATTTTTGCAGTTGGACTGCTTATTGCGATTGCAATCCAACCTGAATCAGGCTCTATTACCTATCACAATGCACTGCGGGTAGTACAAAATGGGGTTAATATAAGAGAAAACCCCCCAGAGCTGTGCTCCTTAACTGTCCCTGGTGGCTAGTGGAGCAGCTGCCCAGTAATCAGTGTCCACGCCAGTGCGCACATGGCCCGCCCCCTACAGCCACGCTGGATCACGGTATAGTGTGGGCACAGAAGTCCCTTACCTCCCTTTCATCAGCGGCCTCGTGATCCCGGAGGGCGGTGTGTGTGTGACTTACCTTAGGAAGAAACCGGAGCCTCCGCTGCAGTGACCCAGCAACCAGGGCGCGGGAGTATACTGCGCCGCTGGGAGTGATGGAGCTGCAGTAAAGATGTCTATTAGACCTAGCCTGCTGCAGCCCTTGTAGATTCTTATAAAAAAAAGTTCTTCTTTTCTTGTCAAAATTAACAGCTAAGAATAGGCTGCCTGAGGCAGCCCCCTCTTAAGTGGCCTGCTACTGAAGGCACCAACTACAAACTGAGCTCCCTGTTCATGGAAGCGAGGTTATAGAGGAGGGGGCGCTGAGCATCTTGGGAACAGTCAAAAGCTTTGAGCCTGTTGGTGCCTCAGATCAAGATCCTACTCTACACCCCAATGTGAATCCTTGTGGAGTCCAGTGTACCCCACAGAAGAAATGAATGTGTCACACCCATTGGCAGCAACATTAGAATAGCTGCTGATGGGCACAATTGAGAAAGGAAGGGGGGAAAACATTTGAATCCAGCACATATATGTAATTTGAATATGTAATTTGTACCTTCCTACTTTAAAATGGAATGGATGAACCTCACCCTGTGAGAACTATCTTCATGATCAAGAGATCTCATACGCAAGAAAAGCATGTGCTGGGATAGGGCTGTGGAGGGCGGCTGCTCGGGCACACACCCGTCAAGTTAAGGAGATTCAACTGAGGAAGCACAAGGGAACTGCAGGGAGACCACATATTTTCAGATGAACATGAGAGGGCGGAAGGCTGCCTAATACTGAAGCACCCTCAAACATCAAACCATATGCAACAACTAGTACAAGCATTCCTGGGGAAAGGTCTGCAGCAGACGGATTTGCATACGGTGATGTCATCCAAGCAATGGGCATAGTTGGCTGCAACCCTCGTCTGCATATGAAAAGAGAAAATGGTCACGCAGGGCATGGCGGCCTTTGTGGGGTTGCGCTTGGATGACCCCTAGATCGCTTTATACACCCCCATCAGTGTGGGGCTCATGTTGGCCATGCCCAAGCCCCTGAAGCATTCAAGCTGATTTCTTGCAGCAGCTGGACCCAGTAACAGCTCCAGAGTTGCTCTACAAGACAAGTAAAAGGGTGTGAGCCCTGCAGCACCACCTGTAGTTTGCATACACACATATATAGGACAGCATCTCTTATATGCCCCAGGGGCAATAAAATAGTAGCCTTATCTAGGGTATCCGTCCATGCCACTACAGCACTACACACCCAGGCCGACGCAATTGCCTGTCTGAGTAAGGTACCTGAATGTGTATAAATGGACTTCAGGGTAATCTCCTGTTTGCGGTCAGCAGACTCTTTGAGGGTAGCCGTATCCTGGGACGGGAGGGCTACCTTCTTGGATAAGCGTGTTAATGCTTTGTCCACCCAAGGGGAGGATTCCCATCGTAACCTATCCGTTGATGGGAAAGGGGAATCCTTTTGGAAATCTGCAGGAGATTCCCAAGCTTTTTCACATAACTCGTTCAGCTCGTGTGAGGGGGGAAAGGTTACCTCAGGCTTCTTTCCCTTGTACATATGTACCCTCTTGTCAGGGATAGGGGGCTCCTCTGTGATGTGCAAAACATCTTTTATTGCCATAATCATATATCAAATGTATTTTGCCAATTTTGGCTGTAACTTTGCATCATCGTAATCGACACTGGAGTCAGAATCCGTGTCGGTATCTGTGTCAACATCTGGATAGTGGGCGCTTATGAGACCCTGACAGTCCCTGCGACATAGGATTAGGCATTGGTTGAGACCCTGACTGTCCCAAAGCTTCTGCCTTGTCTAATCTTTTGTGCAATGAGTTTACACTAGCATTTAAAACATTCCACATATCCATCCAATCAGGTGTCGGCGGAGACACCACGTTCATTTGCTCCCGCTCCTCTCTAATATAGCCTTCTTCCTCAGACATGTCGACACACGCGTACCGACACACCACACACACAGGGAATACTTTTACTGAAGACATTTCCCCCACAAGGCCCTTTGGAGAGACAGAGAGAGAGTATGCCAGCACATACCCCAGCGCTATATAACCCAGGAATAGCACAGTAACTTAATGTTTGAACAATCGGTGAGGGGGAACATCTTGAAACCCCAGTTTGTACCCTTGGGACACTATTTGTAAAACACACGAGTCCATGTCCGAATGAATCCAGAACTGACTGAAGAGTTTTAGACGTGCCCCCACTGGTGCGGGCTCCTGCAAGAGAGCCCCAGCGTCATGCAGTGGATTTGGCAGAAGCAGAGGATGATCTCTGCTCCTGCGATCTTGAAGAGGATGCAGACCTCTTCTCTCTTCTCCTTCCTCTACCTGCAAAGAAAGGGGAATCTTAACTTCTTGCATATCTATTGGGCCGAAATGACTGCATAAGATAATGATGCGTCTTCATCCGTTGGGAGGGAACATAGGGCAAGAAGGTTGACTTACCTGCGGGAGCTGCCGAGATCAAATTAACTAGGCAGTCACCAAACAAGGCTTCACCTTCATAGGGAAGAGACTCCCTTTCTTCTTGGAGTCAGCATCAGCATTCTCTTGGTGAATCCACAATGCCCTCCTATCCGACACTGCCATGAAATTGGCCCGTGAACTCAAGAGTCCTATATCCCTTGCAGTCTCACGTAAGTATGCTGCAGTGTCCTTGATATGATACAACGTAAGGAGTATCCCATCTCTCCAGGGTATCTATATCGGATGACAAGGTATTCGACCAATTCTTGAATACTACTACTCACCCATGCACATGTAATGGCAGGTCTAAGTAATGTACCCGTGGTTACATAACTAGAAATAATGTAGCTTCCTGCATACGATCCGCTGGATTTGTGACAGGGCCCCGTGCAGAACAGGGGGTGACTCCCACTTTATTCTGTCCGCGGCGGGAAATGAATAAACAACCAGAATCCTTTTGGGGATTTGAAACCATCTTGTCGAGCTGGCCCAGACTTTCTCAAACAGAGATGGAGGAACGTTACATCAGCTTTCATTATATATCTATATATACATACATATAGACCCCTTTGTCAGGAACAGCAGGGTCTTCAGTGATTTTAATATGTCCTTAATATCCACAATCATGTACTGAATGCTCCTTGCCAATATTGGATCTAATCAGGAAACATTATGGTCGACATAAGTATCAGTATCCGTGTCAGTATCAGTGTGTAGTAACTGGGCAAAATAACATTTTTGCGACCCAGCGGGGCCTGAGGGAAAAGAAACATAGCCATGAATATCACATCTATTCTCTACGTCTGTGTCTGGGACACAGATTTATCCAACCTTACTCTGATATTACTGAAACATTTACCCAGTCAGTTATTGGTGGTGCCAACAGGGCCACCATCATATGTCTGCATTCCTAATATAGTTTCCTCTTGGGAAAAACATTCAGCCACCGACATGTTGACACACATATACCAAGTACCCACAGACACACCGGCTTATGGGGGACAGACCGTCAGTAAATCTGTCAGAGGGACACAGAGGATTTTTCAGCTCACAATCCAGCGCCAAAAGTACACAGTCTGGGAAATAATAAACTCTATAGTGATAGACTTGTAATGCTCTAAAGATGTTCTGGTGAGGTGAGGAAGAAGCCCCGCCGCTGTAATGGCGCGTATCTGTCCCGCTCAGAAATAATTAATTACGCTAGCGGGGTAAGGACAGTGCCCAGGCACTAATGTCCACTTTTTCCAGCCTTTTGTGAGGAATTTATGCTGCCCAGGGTGCCCCCCCCCCGTGCCCTGCACCCTGCAGTGCCTGTGTTTGTGTGGGAGCATGGCGCGCAGCGTTCCGCTCGCTGCTCGGTACCTCAGAATGCCGTCACTGAAGAAGAAGTCTTCTGTTCTTCTGCTACTCACCTGTCTTCTGGCTCTGTAAGGGGGTGACGGCAGGCTGCGGGAGTGTGCATCTAGGCGTACCCAGCGATCAGCACCCTCAGGAGCTAATGGTGTCCTGTCAGCCTGAAGCAGAGCCATTGAACTCACTAGAAGTTGGTCATACTTCTCTCCCCTAAGTCCCACGAAGCAGGGAGACTGTTGCCAGCAGCCTCCCTGAAAATAAAAAAAACTAACAAGTCTTTTCAGAGAAACTCAGTAGAGCTCCCCTGTAGTGCATCCAGTATCACTGCGCACAATACTAAAACTGGAGTCTGGAGGAGGGGCATAGAGGGAGGAGACAGTTCACACCCTTTGAAAGTCTTAAAGTGCCCATGTCTCCTGCGGATCCCGTCTATACCCCATGGTTCTTAATGTGACCCCAGCATCCTCTAGGACGTATGAGAAAACAAATAACGCACACACGAGGAGGAGAGAACTAAGGAAGCTATAAGGAGAAGAGGGGAGGGAGGGGGGGTTGAAAGGTAAGGTAGTAAAGGCATATTGGATAAACTACAACCTTATACATATTCATTAATGTACCAGTAGTTAGAAGTAGAAGAGCTCTAACAGAAACCACAAAGCTTATCTAAAGCCACACCACACTGGATATGCCCAATCTCATTTGATTTTTGAAGCAAAGCAGTATTGGACTTTGTTAATACATGGATGGGAGACTGCTTGGTAGTATCAGATTCTTTAGGTGTTTTTAAACTACCAACACCATTTTCTTGGTACATTTAATTTTTACATGTATTCTTTTATGTACCAGAAGTTAGAAGTAGAAGAGCTGTAACAGAAACCACCAGCTCATCTACAGCCACAGCACACTGGATTTGCCCAATCTCTCCTGATCATGGAAGCTGAGCAGTGTTGGTCCTGGTTTTAGTACTTGGATGGGAGACCTCAAGGAAATACCAGGAGCTGTGTGTATTTTTACAATACTAACACCGTTCTCTTGATGCATTCCATTTTGAAACATTGGGGCAGATCTATTAAGCCTGGTGAACTGATAAAGTGCAAGGTGATAAAGTACCAGCCAGTCAGCTCCTAACTGTCATTTTTCAAACCCAGCCTGTGACATGGCAATTAGGAGCTGATTGGCTGGTACTTTATCACCATGCAAATTATCATTTCACCAGGTTTAATAAATCGGCTGCTTACTCATTTATGTACGAGTAGTTAGAAGTAGAAGAACTCTAACAGAAACCACTAAGCTCATCTACAGCCACACCACACTGTATATGCCCAATATCACCTGATTTTAGGCCTGGTTTGTTCTTGGATGTGAGACCACCTGGGAATACCAGGTGCTGTAGGTAGTTTTATACTACCAACACCGTTCTCTTGATGCATTCCATTTTGAAACATTGGGGCAGATCTATTAAGCCTGGTGAACTGATAAAGTGCAAGGTGATAAAGTACCAGCCAGTCAGCTCCTAACTGTCATTTTTCAAACCCAGCCTGTGACATGGCAATTAGGAGCTGATTGGCTGGTACTTTATCACCATGCAAATTATCATTTCACCAGGTTTAATAAATCGGCGGCTTACTCATTTATGTACGAGTAGTTAGAAGTAGAAGAACTCTAACAGAAACCACTAAGCTCATCTACAGCCACACCACACTGTATATGCCTCTTCTTACATTCCGCTGCACTTATTGTGGGGTAGCCGCAATCCCTTCTGCTGTACGGTTCCACATTACATTGTTTTTTGTCACTTCCTGTTGATGCAGTAAGGAAACATCCAGGAATTACAGCAGCTTAGTCTTTTTTTTTTTTTTAACTGGGGCAATTTAGCTAGATCACAGGGCAATTTAGCTCCTTTGATCCTTTTTTAGGACCAGTTAATCAGACAGTTGAGCAAACTGAAAAACAGCTAACAGGAAATTTCCACTTAAATGGTATTTTCTAATCTTATCTGACCATGACTAAGAATAAAGGATACACAAGATAAACTCTTAGAGCCATGGACCTTATCCATGTTTAAGCTCCATCAAATCTGTAATCAATAGCACTACATGCTCCCACTTTACCACTGTACTATATACTCTACCTGTGTTTTTAAGGTAAAAACACCATTTAACCCCAGTGACACTTGAATTAAAGCAGCAGCCTCTGGAATAGCATTCCTTAGCATTAATCCCAGGAAATCTGCAATCTTCACGCTCTTTGATAGCCATGCTACATTGCTGTTTACTTGGATGGAGCAGAGAGCACAACATCAGGACATAGGAAATATTACAATGCATGATAAGAAAGGTGTGAGCTCTACAGCAAGGCCTCTAACCCTTTGCCAGTGCCAAATACATAGGGCTTAACTCAGATCTGATCACAGCAGCAAATTTATTAGCTAAAACCATGTACACTGCAGGGGGGGGTGTATAATATGTGCAGAGAGAGTTAGATTTTGGTGCGGTGTGTTCAAACTGAAATCTAAATTGCAGTGTAAAAACAAAACAGCCAGTATTTACCCTGCACACAAACAATATAACCCACCTAAATCTCTCTGCAAATGTTATATCTGCCCCCCCCCATCCCTGCAGTGCACATGGTTTTGCCCACTAGCTAACAAATTTGCTGCATCTGGGAATTACAGCAGCTTAATATTTCTTTTTACAGAAGGTTCAGCAAATTAAATTATTTAGTGAAATACTGTAATCATAACAGTTACAGGGATATTGTAGGTAGATTTATTGTCAGTGGATAAATGTAAAAATTAAACCCTTAGGCATAGTTCCAAAATGCTGTCATTGCAATCCAGATTTTAAGGATATCATGCTTGAGCACAGGTGACTTAATTAGAACTTCGGTCAATGTGAATTAACCATTGGACTCAACCATGGTTATCCTTAAAACCCAGGGGTCTATTTTCTTTCTAGTGTCCTTCGTTTGGGAGAAAAATGCAATGGTACAAGACAGCTTTTCCTTGCCAATATCTCTCTTTTGCAAAGAGCTGCGCATTGGAAAATTCAGGGCTATGTCGTGTAGATGATAGCCTAACAGGAGGCTTTAAAATTTTCTTTCTAGTGTCCTTCGTTTGGGAGAAAAATGCAATGGTACAAGACAGCTTTTCCTTGCCAATATCTCTCTTTTGCAAAGAGCTACGCATTGGAAAATTCAGGGCTATGTCGTGTAGATGATGGCCTAACAGGAGGCTTTAAAATTTTCTTTCTAGTGACCTTCGTTTGGGAGAAAAATGCAAAGGTACAAGACAGCTTTTCCTTGCCAATATCTCTCTTTTGCAAAGAGCTGCGCATTGGAAAATTCAGGGCTATGTCGTGTAGATGATGGCCTAACAGGATGCTTTAAAATTTTCTTTCTAGTGTCCTTCGTTTGGGAGAAAAATGCAATGGTACAAGACAGCTTTTCCTTGCCAATATCTCTCTTTTGCAAAGAGCTACGCATTGGAAAATTCAGGGCTATGTCGTGTAGATGATGGCCTAACAGGAGGCTTTAAAATTTTAATTCTAGTGTCCTTCGTTTGGGAGAAAAATGCAAAGGTACAAGACAGCTTTTCCTTGCCAATATCTCTCTTTTGCAAAGAGCTGCGCATTGGAAAATTCAGGGCTATGTCGTGTAGATGATGGCCTAACAGGAGGCTTTAAAATTTTCTTTCTAGTGTCCTTCGTTTGGGAGAAAAATGCAATGGTACAAGACAGCTTTTCCTTGCCAATATCTCTCTTTTGCAAAGAGCTGCGCATTGGAAAATTCAGGGCAATTTCGTGTAGATGATGGCCTAACAGGAGGCTTTAAAATTTTCTTTCTAGTGACCTTCGTTTGGGAGAAAAATGCAAAGGTACAAGACAGCTTTTCCTTGCCAATATCTCTCTTTTGCAAAGAGCTGCGCATTGGAAAATTCAGGGCTATGTCGTGTAGATGATGGCCTAACAGGAGGCTTTAAAATTTTCTTTCTAGTGACCTTCGTTTGGGAGAAAAATGCAAAGGTACAAGACAGCTTTTCCTTGCCAATATCTCTCTTTTGCAAAGAGCTGCGCATTGGAAAATTCAGGGCTATGTCGTGTAGATGATGGCCTAACAGGAGGCTTTAAAATTTTCTTTCTAGTGACCTTCGTTTGGGAGAAAAATGCAATGGTACAAGACAGCTTTTCCTTGCCAATATCTCTCTTTTGCAAAGAGCTGCGCATTGGAAAATTCAGGGCTATGTCGTGTAGATGATGGCCTAACAGGAGGCTTTAAAATTTTAATTCTAGTGTCCTTCGTTTGGGAGAAAAATGCAAAGGTACAAGACAGCTTTTCCTTGCCAATATCTCTCTTTTGCAAAGAGCTACGCATTGGAAAATTCAGGGCTATGTCGTGTAGATGATGGCCTAACAGGAGGCTTTAAAATTTTAATTCTAGTGTCCTTCGTTTGGGAGAAAAATGCAAAGGTACAAGACAGCTTTTCCTTGCCAATATCTCTCTTTTGCAAAGAGCTGCGCATTGGAAAATTCAGGGCTATGTCGTGTAGATGATGGCCTAACAGGAGGCTTTAAAATTTTCTTTCTAGTGTCCTTCGTTTGTGAGAAAAATGCAATGGTACAAGACAGCTTTTCCTTGCCAATATCTCTCTTTTGCAAAGAGCTACGCATTGGAAAATTCAGGGCTATGTCGTGTAGATGATGGCCTAACAGGAGGCTTTAAAATTTTCTTTCTAGTGACCTTCGTTTGGGAGAAAAATGCAAAGGTACAAGACAGCTTTTCCTTGCCAATATCTCTCTTTTGCAAAGAGCTGCGCATTGGAAAATTCAGGGCTATGTCGTGTAGATGATGGCCTAACAGGAGGCTTTAAAATTTTCTTTCTAGTGTCCTTCGTTTGGGAGAAAAATGCAATGGTACAAGACAGCTTTTCCTTGCCAATATCTCTCTTTTGCAAAGAGCTGCGCATTGGAAAATTCAGGGCAATTTCGTGTAGATGATGGCCTAACAGGAGGCTTTAAAATTTTCTTTCTAGTGTCCTTCGTTTGGGAGAAAAATGCAATGGTACAAGACAGCTTTTCCTTGCCAATATCTCTCTTTTGCAAAGAGCTACGCATTGGAAAATTCAGGGCTATGTCGTGTAGATGATGGCCTAACAGGAGGCTTTAAAATTTTCTTTCTAGTGACCTTCGTTTGGGAGAAAAATGCAAAGGTACAAGACAGCTTTTCCTTGCCAATATCTCTCTTTTGCAAAGAGGTGCGCATTGGAAAATTCAGGGCTATGTCGTGTAGATGATGGCCTAACAGGAGGCTTTAAAATTTTCTTTCTAGTTTCCTTCGTTTGGGAGAAAAATGCAATGGTACAAGACAGCTTTTCCTTGCCAATATCTCTCTTTTGCAAAGAGCTGCGCATTGGAAAATTCAGGGCAATTTCGTGTAGATGATGGCCTAACAGGAGGCTTTAAAATTTTCTTTCTAGTGTCCTTCGTTTGGGAGAAAAATGCAAAGGTACAAGACAGCTTTTCCTTGCCAATATCTCTCTTTTGCAAAGAGCTGCGCATTGGAAAATTCAGGGCTATGTCGTGTAGATGATGGCCTAACAGGAGGCTTTAAAATTTTCTTTCTAGTGTCCTTCGTTTGGGAGAAAAATGCAATGGTACAAGACAGCTTTTCCTTGCCAATATCTCTCTTTTGCAAAGAGCTACGCATTGGAAAATTCAGGGCTATGTCGTGTAGATGATGGCCTACCTAACAGGAGGCTTTAAAATTTTAATTCTAGTGTCCTTCGTTTGGGAGAAAAATGCAAAGGTACAAGACAGCTTTTCCTTGCCAATATCTCTCTTTTGCAAAGAGCTGCGCATTGGAAAATTCAGGGCTATATCGTGTAGATGATGGCCTAACAGGAGGCTTTAAAATTTTCTTTCTAGTGTCCTTCGTTTGGGAGAAAAATGCAATGGTACAAGACAGCTTTTCCTTGCCAATATCTCTCTTTTGCAAAGAGCTACGCATTGGAAAATTCAGGGCTATGTCGTGTAGATGATGGCCTAACAGGAGGCTTTAAAATTTTCTTTCTAGTGTCCTTCGTTTGGGAGAAAAATGCAATGGTACAAGACAGCTTTTCCTTGCCAATATCTCTCTTTTGCAAAGAGCTGCGCATTGGAAAATTCAGGGCTATGTCGTGTAGATGATAGCCTAACAGGAGGCTTTAAAATTTTCTTTCTAGTGTCCTTCGTTTGGGAGAAAAATGCAATGGTACAAGACAGCTTTTCCTTGCCAATATCTCTCTTTTGCAAAGAGCTACGCATTGGAAAATTCAGGGCTATGTCGTGTAGATGGCCTAACAGGAGGCTTTAAAATTTTCTTTCTAGTGACCTTCGTTTGGGAGAAAAATGCAAAGGTACAAGACAGCTTTTCCTTGCCAATATCTCTCTTTTGCAAAGAGCTGCGCATTGGAAAATTCAGGGCTATGTCGTGTAGATGATGGCCTAACAGGAGGCTTTAAAATTTTCTTTCTAGTGTCCTTCGTTTGGGAGAAAAATGCAATGGTACAAGACAGCTTTTCCTTGCCAATATCTCTCTTTTGCAAAGAGCTGCGCATTGGAAAATTCAGGGCTATTTCGTGTAGATGATGGCCTAACAGGAGGCTTTAAAATTTTCTTTCTAGTGTCCTTCGTTTGGGAGAAAAATGCAAAGGTACAAGACAGCTTTTCCTTGCCAATATTTCTCTTTTGCAAAGAGCTACGCATTGGAAAATTCAGGGCTATGTCGTGTAGATGATGGCCTAACAGGAGGCTTTAAAATTTTCTTTCTAGTGACCTTCGTTTGGTAGAAAAATGCAAAGGTACAAGACAGCTTTTCCTTGCCAATATCTCTCTTTTGCAAAGAGCTGCGCATTGGAAAATTCAGGGCTATGTCGTGTAGATGATGGCCTAACAGGAGGCTTTAAAATTTTCTTTCTAGTGACCTTCGTTTGGGAGAAAAATGCAAAGGTACAAGACAGCTTTTCCTTGCCAATATCTCTCTTTTGCAAAGAGCTGCGCATTGGAAAATTCAGGGCTATGTCGTGTAGATGATGGCCTAACAGGAGGCTTTAAAATTTTCTTTCTAGTGACCTTCGTTTGGGAGAAAAATGCAATTTTACAAGACAGCTTTTCCTTGCCAATATCTCTCTTTTGCAAAGAGCTGCGCATTGGAAAATTCAGGGCTATGTCGTGTAGATGATGGCCTAACAGGAGGCTTTAAAATTTTCTTTCTAGTGTCCTTCGTTTGGGAGAAAAATGCAAAGGTACAAGACAGCTTTTCCTTGCCAATATCTCTCGTTTGCAAAGAGCTGCGCATTGGAAAATTCAGGGCTATGTCGTGTAGATGATGGCCTAACAGGAGGCTTTAAAATTTTCTTTCTAGTGTCCTTCGTTTGGGAGAAAAATGCAAAGGTACAAGACAGCTTTTCCTTGCCAATATCTCTCTTTTGCAAAGAGCTACGCATTGGAAAATTCAGGGCTATGTCGTGTAGATGATGGCTTAACAGGAGGCTTTAAAATTTTCATTCTAATGACCTTCGTTTGGGAGAAAAATGCAAAGGTACAAGACAGCTATTCGTTGCCAATATCTCTATTTTGCAAAGAGCTGCGCATTGGAAAATTCAGGGCTATATCGTGTAGATGATGGCCTAACAGGAGGCTTTAAAATTTTAATTCTAGTGTCCTTCGTTTGGGAGAAAAATGCAAAGGTACAAGACAGCTTTTCCTTGCCAATATCTCTCTTTTGCAAAGAGCTGCGCATTGGAAAATTCATGGCTATGCCGTGTAGATGATGGTCTAACAGGAGGCTTTAAAATTTTCTTTCTAGTTTCCTTCGTTTGGGAGAAAAATGCAATGGTACAAGACAGCTTTACCTTGCCAATATCTCTCTTTTGCAAAGAGCTGCGCATTGGAAAATTCAGGGCTATGTCGTGTAGATGATGGCCTAACAGGAGGCTTTAACATTTTCTTTCTAGTGACCTTCGTTTGGGAGAAAAATGCAAAGGTACAAGACAGCTTTTCCTTGCCAATATCTCTCTTTTGCAAAGAGCTACGCATTGGAAAATTCAGGGCTATGTCGTGTAGATGATGGCCTAACAGGAGGCTTTAAAATTTTCTTTCTAGTGTCCTTCGTTTGGGAGAAAAATGCAAAGGTACAAGACAGCTTTTCCTTGCCAATATCTCTCTTTTGCAAAGAGCTACGCATTGGAAAATTCAGGGCTATGTCGTGTAGATGATGGCTTAACAGGAGGCTTTAAAATTTTCATTCTAATGACCTTCGTTTGGGAGAAAAATGCAAAGGTACAAGACAGCTTTTCCTTGCCAATATCTCTCGTTTGCAAAGAGCTGCGCATTGGAAAATTCAGGGCTATGTCGTGTAGATGATGGCCTAACAGGAGGCTTTAAAATTTTCTTTCTAGTGTCCTTCGTTTGGGAGAAAAATGCAAAGGTACAAGACAGCTTTTCCTTGCCAATATCTCTCTTTTGCAAAGAGCTACGCATTGGAAAATTCAGGGCTATGTCGTGTAGATGATGGCTTAACAGGAGGCTTTAAAATTTTCATTCTAATGACCTTCGTTTGGGAGAAAAATGCAAAGGTACAAGACAGCTATTCGTTGCCAATATCTCTATTTTGCAAAGAGCTGCGCATTGGAAAATTCAGGGCTATATCGTGTAGATGATGGCCTAACAGGAGGCTTTAAAATTTTAATTCTAGTGTCCTTCGTTTGGGAGAAAAATGCAAAGGTACAAGACAGCTTTTCCTTGCCAATATCTCTCTTTTGCAAAGAGCTGCGCATTGGAAAATTCATGGCTATGCCGTGTAGATGATGGTCTAACAGGAGGCTTTAAAATTTTCTTTCTAGTTTCCTTCGTTTGGGAGAAAAATGCAATGGTACAAGACAGCTTTACCTTGCCAATATCTCTCTTTTGCAAAGAGCTGCGCATTGGAAAATTCAGGGCTATGTCGTGTAGATGATGGCCTAACAGGAGGCTTTAACATTTTCTTTCTAGTGACCTTCGTTTGGGAGAAAAATGCAAAGGTACAAGACAGCTTTTCCTTGCCAATATCTCTCTTTTGCAAAGAGCTACGCATTGGAAAATTCAGGGCTATGTCGTGTAGATGATGGCCTAACAGGAGGCTTTAAAATTTTCTTTCTAGTGTCCTTCGTTTGGGAGAAAAATGCAAAGGTACAAGACAGCTTTTCCTTGCCAATATCTCTCTTTTGCAAAGAGCTACGCATTGGAAAATTCAGGGCTATGTCGTGTAGATGATGGCTTAACAGGAGGCTTTAAAATTTTCATTCTAATGACCTTCGTTTGGGAGAAAAATGCAAAGGTACAAGACAGCTTTTCCTTGCCAATATCTCTCTTTTGCAAAGAGCTGCGCATTGGAAAATTCAGGGCTATATCGTGTAGATGATGGCCTAACAGGAGGCTTTAAAATTTTAATTCTAGTGTCCTTCGTTTGGGAGAAAAATGCAAAGGTACAAGACAGCTTTTCCTTGCCAATATCTCTCTTTTGCAAAGAGCTGCGCATTGGAAAATTCATGGCTATGCCGTGTAGATGATGGTCTAACAGGAGGCTTTAAAATTTTCTTTCTAGTGTCCTTCGTTTGGGAGAAAAATGCAATGGTACAAGACAGCTTTACCTTGCCAATATCTCTCTTTTGCAAAGAGCTGCGCATTGGAAAATTCAGGGCTATGTCGTGTAGATGATGGCCTAACAGGAGGCTTTAACATTTTCTTTCTAGTGACCTTCGTTTGGGAGAAAAATGCAAAGGTACAAGACAGCTTTTCCTTGCCAATATCTCTCTTTTGCAAAGAGCTGCGCATTGGAAAATTCATGGCTATGCCGTGTAGATGATGGTCTAACAGGAGGCTTTAAAATTTTCTTTCTAGTGTCCTTCCTTTGGGAGAAAAATGCAATGGTACAAGATAGCTTTTCCTTGCCAATATCTCTCTTTTGCAAAGAGCTGCGCATTGGAAAATTCAGGGCTATGTCGTGTAGATGATGGCCTAACAGGAGGCTTTAAAATTTTCTTTCTAGTGACCTTCGTTTGGGAGAAAAATGCAAAGGTACCTGACAGCTTTTCCTTGCCAATATCTCTCTTTTGCAAAGAGCTGCGCATTGGAAAATTCATGGCTATGCCGTGTAGATGATGGTCTAACAGGAGGCTTTAAAATTTTCTTTCTAGTGTCCTTCGTTTGGGAGAAAAATGCAATGGTACAAGAAAGCTTTTCCTTGCCAATATCTCTCTTTTGCAAAGAGCTGCGCATTGGAAAATTCAGGGCTATGTCGTGTAGATGATGGCCTAACAGGAGGCTTTAAAATTTTCTTTCTAGTGACCTTCGTTTGGGAGAAAAATGCAAAGGTACCTGACAGCTTTTCCTTGCCAATATCTCTCTTTTGCAAAGAGCTGCGCATTGGAAAATTCAGGGCTATGTCGTGTAGATGATGGCCTAACAGGAGGCTTTAAAATTTTCTTTCTAGTGTCCTTCGTTTGGGAGAAAAATGCAAATGTACAAGACAGCTTTTCCTTGCCAATATCTCTCTTTTGTAAAGAGCTACGCATTGGAAAATTCAGGACTATGTCGTGTAGATGATGGCCTAACAGGAGGCTTTAAAATTTTCTTTCTAGTGACCTTCGTTTGGGAGAAAAATGCAAAGGTACCTGACAGCTTTTCCTTGCCAATATCTCTCTTTTGCAAAGAGCTGCGCATTGGAAAATTCAGGGCTATGTCGTGTAGATGATGTCATAACAGGAGGCTTTAAAATTTTAATTCTAGTGTCCTTCGTTTGGGAGAAAAATGCAAAGGTACAAGACAGCTTTTCCTTGCCAATATCTCTCTTTTGCAAAGAGCTGCGCATTGGAAAATTCAGGGCTATGTCGTGTAGATGATGGCCTAACAGGAGGCTTTAAAATTTTCTTTCTAGTGTCCTTCGTTTGGGAGAAAAATGCAAAGGTACAAGACAGCTTTTCCTTGCCAATATCTCTCTTTTGCAAAGAGCTACGCATTGGAAAATTCAGGGCTATGTCGTGTAGATGATGGCCTAACAGGAGGCTTTAAAATTTTCTTTCTAGTGACCTTCGTTTGGGAGAAAAATGCAAAGGTACAAGACAGCTTTTCCTTGCCAATATCTCTCTTTTGCAAAGAGCTGCGCATTGGAAAATTCAGGGCTATGTCGTGTAGATGATGGCCTAACAGGAGGCTTTAAAATTTTCTTTCTAGTGACCTTCGTTTGGGAGAAAAATGCAAAGGTACAAGACAGCTTTTCCTTGCCAATATCTCTCTTTTGCAAAGAGCTGCGCATTGGAAAATTCAGGGCTATGTCGTGTAGATGATGGCCTAACAGGAGGCTTTAAAATTTTCTTTCTAGTGTCCTTCGTTTGGGAGAAAAATGCAAAGGTACAAGACAGCTTTTCCTTGCCAATATCTCTCTTTTGCAAAGAGCTGCGCATTGGAAAATTCAGGGCTATGTCGTGTAGATGATGGCCTAACAGGAGGCTTTAAAATTTTCTTTCTAGTGAACTTCGTTTGGGAGAAAAATGCAAAGGTACAAGACAGCTTATCCTTGCCAATATCTCTCTTTTGCAAAGAGCTGCGCATTGGAAAATTCAGGGCTATGTCGTGTAGATGATGGCCTAACAGGAGGCTTTAAAATTTTCTTTCTGGTGTCCTTCGTTTGGGAGAAAAATGCAATGGTACAAGACAGCTTTTCCTTGCCAATATCTCTCTTTTGCAAAGAGCTGCGCATTGGAAAATTCAGGGCTATTTCGTGTAGATGATGGCCTAACAGGAGGCTTTAAAATTTTCTTTCTAGTGTCCTTCGTTTGAGAGAAAAATGCAAAGGTACAAGACAGCTTTTCCTTGCCAATATCTCTCTTTTGCAAAGAGCTACGCATTGGAAAATTCAGGGCTATGTCGTGTAGATGATGGCCTAACAGGAGGCTTTAAAATTTTAATTCTAGTGTCCTTCGTTTGGATGAAAAATGCAAAGGTACAAGATAGCTTTTCCTTGCCAATATCTCTCTTTTACAAAGAGCTACGCATTGGAAAATTCAGGGCTATGTCGTGTAGATGATGGCCTAACAGGAGGCTTTAAAATTTTCTTTCTAGTGTCCTTCGTTTGGGAGAAAAATGCAATGGTACAAGACAGCTTTTCCTTGCCAATATCTCTCTTTTGCAAAGAGCTACGCATTGGAAAATTCAGGGCTATGTCGTGTAGATGATGGCCTAACAGGAGGCTTTAAAATTTTCTTTCTAGTGACATTCGTTTGGGAGAAAAATGCAAAGGTACAAGACAGCTTTTCCTTGCCAATATCTCTCTTTTGCAAAGAGCTGCGCATTGGAAAATTCAGGGCTATGTCGTGTAGATGATGGCCTAACAGGAGGCTTTAAAATTTTCTTTCTAGTGTCCTTCGTTTGGGAGAAAAATGCAATGGTACAAGACAGCTTTTCCTTGCCAATATCTCTCTTTTGCAAAGAGCTGCGCATTGGAAAATTCAGGGCTATTTCGTGTAGATGATGGCCTAACAGGAGGCTTTAAAATTTTCTTTCTAGTGTCCTTCGTTTGGGAGAAAAATGCAAAGGTACAAGACAGCTTTTCCTTGCCAATATCTCTCTTTTGCAAAGAGCTGCGCATTGGAAAATTCAGGGCAATTTCGTGTAGATGATGGCCTAACAGGAGGCTTTAAAATTTTCTTTCTAGTGTCCTTCGTTTGGGAGAAAAATGCAAAGGTACAAGACAGCTTTTCCTTGCCAATATCTCTCTTTTGCAAAGAGCTGCGCATTGGAAAATTCAGGGCTATGTCGTGTAGATGATGGCCTAACAGGAGGCTTTAAAATTTTCTTTCTAGTGTCCTTCGTTTGGGAGAAAAATGCAATGGTACAAGACAGCTTTTCCTTGCCAATATCTCTCTTTTGCAAAGAGCTATGCATTGGAAAATTCAGGGCTATGTCGTGTAGATGATGGCCTAACAGGAGGCTTTAAAATTTTAATTCTAGTGTCCTTCGTTTGGGAGAAAAATGCAAAGGTACAAGACAGCTTTTCCTTGCCAATATCTCTCTTTTGCAAAGAGCTGCGCATTGGAAAATTCAGGGCTATATCGTGTAGATGATGGCCTAACAGGAGGCTTTAAAATTTTCTTTCTAGTGTCCTTCGTTTGGGAGAAAAATGCAATGGTACAAGACAGCTTTTCCTTGCCAATATCTCTCTTTTGCAAAGAGCTGCGCATTGGAAAATTCAGGGCTATGTCGTGTAGATGATGGCCTAACAGGAGGCTTTAAAATTTTCTTTCTAGTGTCCTTCGTTTGGGAGAAAAATGCAATGGTACAAGACAGCTTTTCCTTGCCAATATCTCTCTTTTGCAAAGAGCTACGCATTGGAAAATTCAGGGCTATGTCGTGTAGATGATGGCCTAACAGGAGGCTTTAAAATTTTCTTTCTAGTGACCTTCGTTTGGGAGAAAAATGCAAAGGTACAAGACAGCTTTTCCTTGCCAATATCTCTCTTTTGCAAAGAGCTGCGCATTGGAAAATTCAGGGCTATGTCGTGTAGATGATGGCCTAACAGGAGGCTTTAAAATTTTCTTTCTAGTGTCCTTCGTTTGGGAGAAAAATGCAATGGTACAAGACAGCTTTTCCTTGCCAATATCTCTCTTTTGCAAAGAGCTGCGCATTGGAAAATTCAGGGCTATGTCGTGTAGATGATGGCATAACAGGAGGCTTTAAAATTTTAATTCTGGTGTCCTTCGTTTGGGAGAAAAATGCAAAGGTACAAGACAGCTTTTCCTTGCCAATATCTCTCTTTTGCAAAGAGCTACGCATTGGAAAATTCAGGGCTATGTCGTGTAGATGATGGCCTAACAGGAGGCTTTAAAATTTTAATTCTAGTGTCCTTCGTTTGGGAGAAAAATGCAAAGGTACAAGACAGCTTTTCCTTGCCAATATCTCTCTTTTGCAAAGAGCTGCGCATTGGAAAATTTAGGGCTATGTCGTGTAGATGATGGCCTAACAGGAGGCTTTAAAATTTTCTTTCTAGTGTCCTTCGTTTGGGAGAAAAATGCAATGGTACAAGAAAGCTTTTCCTTGCCAATATCTCTCTTTTGCAAAGAGCTGCGCATTGGAAAATTCAGGGCTATGTCGTGTAGATGATGGCCTAACAGGAGGCTTTAAAATTTTCTTTCTAGTGTCCTTCGTTTGGGAGAAAAATGCAAAGGTACAAGACAGCTTTTCCTTGCCAATATCTCTCTTTTGTAAAGAGCTACGCATTGGAAAATTCAGGGCAATTTCGTGTAGATGATGGCCTAACAGGAGGCTTTAAAATTTTCTTTCTAGTGTCCTTCGTTTGGGAGAAAAATGCAAAGGTACAAGACAGCTTTTCCTTGCCAATATCTCTCTTTTGCAAAGAGCTGCGCATTGGAAAATTCAGGGCTATGTCGTGTAGATGATGGCCTAACAGGAGGCTTTAAAATTTTCTTTCTAGTGTCCTTCGTTTGGGAGAAAAATGCAATGGTACAAGACAGCTTTTCCTTGCCAATATCTCTCTTTTGCAAAGAGCTATGCATTGGAAAATTCAGGGCTATGTCGTGTAGATGATGGCCTAACAGGAGGCTTTAAAATTTTAATTCTAGTGTCCTTCGTTTGGGAGAAAAATGCAAAGGTACAAGACAGCTTTTCCTTGCCAATATCTCTCTTTTGCAAAGAGCTGCGCATTGGAAAATTCAGGGCTATATCGTGTAGATGATGGCCTAACAGGAGGCTTTAAAATTTTCTTTCTAGTGTCCTTCGTTTGGGAGAAAAATGCAATGGTACAAGACAGCTTTTCCTTGCAAATATCTCTCTTTTGCAAAGAGCTACGCATTGGAAAATTCAGGGCTATGTCGTGTAGATGATGGCCTAACAGGAGGCTTTAAAATTTTCTTTCTAGTGTCCTTCGTTTGGGAGAAAAATGCAATGGTACAAGACAGCTTTTCCTTGCCAATATCTCTCTTTTGCAAAGAGCTGCGCATTGGAAAATTCAGGGCTATGTCGTGTAGATGATGGCCTAACAGGAGGCTTTAAAATTTTCTTTCTAGTGTCCTTCGTTTGGGAGAAAAATGCAATGGTACAAGACAGCTTTTCCTTGCCAATATCTCTCTTTTGCAAAGAGCTACGCATTGGAAAATTCAGGGCTATGTCGTGTAGATGATGGCCTAACAGGAGGCTTTAAAATTTTCTTTCTAGTGACCTTCGTTTGGGAGAAAAATGCAAAGGTACAAGACAGCTTTTCCTTGCCAATATCTCTCTTTTGCAAAGAGCTGCGCATTGGAAAATTCAGGGCTATGTCGTGTAGATGATGGCCTAACAGGAGGCTTTAAAATTTTCTTTCTAGTGTCCTTCGTTTGGGAGAAAAATGCAATGGTACAAGACAGCTTTTCCTTGCCAATATCTCTCTTTTGCAAAGAGCTGCGCATTGGAAAATTCAGGGCTATGTCGTGTAGATGATGGCATAACAGGAGGCTTTAAAATTTTAATTCTGGTGTCCTTCGTTTGGGAGAAAAATGCAAAGGTACAAGACAGCTTTTCCTTGCCAATATCTCTTTTTTGCAAAGAGCTACGCATTGGAAAATTCAGGGCTATGTCGTGTAGATGATGGCCTAACAGGAGGCTTTAAAATTTTCTTTCTAGTGACCTTCGTTTGGGAGAAAAATGCAAAGGTACAAGACAGCTTTTCCTTGCCAATATCTCTCTTTTGCAAAGAGCTGCGCATTGGAAAATTTAGGGCTATGTCGTGTAGATGATGGCCTAACAGGAGGCTTTAAAATTTTCTTTCTAGTGTCCTTCGTTTGGGAGAAAAATGCAATGGTACAAGAAAGCTTTTCCTTGCCAATATCTCTCTTTTGCAAAGAGCTGCGCATTGGAAAATTCAGGGCTATGTCGTGTAGATGATGGCCTAACAGGAGGCTTTAAAATTTTCTTTCTAGTGTCTTTCGTTTGGGAGAAAAATGCAAAGGTACAAGACAGCTTTTCCTTGCCAATATCTCTCTTTTGTAAAGAGCTACGCATTGGAAAATTCAGGACTATGTCGTGTAGATGATGGCCTAACAGGAGGCTTTAAAATTTTCTTTCTAGTGACCTTCGTTTGGGAGAAAAATGCAAAGGTACCTGACAGCTTTTCCTTGCCAATATCTCTCTTTTGCAAAGAGCTGCGCATTGGAAAATTCAGGGCTATGTCGTGTAGATGATGGCATAACAGGAGGCTTTAAAATTTTAATTCTAGTGTCCTTCGTTTGGAAGAAAAATGCAATGGTACAAGACAGCTTTTCCTTGCCAATATCTCTCTTTTGCAAAGAGCTGCGCATTGGAAAATTCAGGGCAATTTCGTGTAGATGATGGCCTAACAGGAGGCTTTAAAATTTTCTTTCTAGTGTCCTTCGTTTGGGAGAAAAATGCAAAGGTACAAGACAGCTTTTCCTTGCCAATATCTCTCTTTTGCAAAGAGCTGCGCATTGGAAAATTCAGGGCTATGTCGTGTAGATGATGGCCTAACAGGAGGCTTTAAAATTTTAATTCTAGTGTCCTTCGTTTGGGAGAAAAATGCAAATGGCAAAGTACACTGGTATAGAAGACATTAAGACCAACCCAAACCATCGAGAAGTAGCAGTATCTGTACTGATGGATGGTTTGAAGGAAACATTAAAGACTAGGGTTCAGACCACGCAACCATGCTGGCGAGGTCTGTCAGTGTCCACATTGAGAGAGGCTGCTATTGATCACGACAGAAATATCACTAGGCACAGGGAGTCGCAAAGTGATAAGTTGATGTCCGTAAGTATACAGGCGCTGACCACAAGGCAGCCTGCGTATGTACCACCGAATCCTGTGGGTAAGGCAAGTGTAATAACATGTTTTTCTTGTAACAGACCGGGACACTATGCACGAGAATGTAGAACAAAGAATGTACAAAGATCTTTTCAACCCCCTAGACAACAACACAACACACGACATTGGGAGCAGGGTCCACAGTAAAGCACATACATATAGTCAAGACCCAGTATCCCTTGGTAACAGCCGAGCAGACGAAGCCGCAAAGCTTGCAGCTGCTACCCCCACACGGACAAACACCACACAGTTGATGGTATTTAATACCATCAACACACAGAAGTTGTGTGAGATGCAGAATTTGTGTTCCACACAGGAAAGAGCAGTCTGGAAGGCAAAGGGATATGGCCAGGAGTCCTCAGGGCTCTGGACGGATGGACACGGTAAACCAGTGGCCCCCAGGGCATACCTTCCATGCCTGGCTGAAGCAGCTCACGGGCTGACTCATCTAGGCAGGGAGGGGATGTGCAAATTGGTAAGAGCATACTGGTGCGCCCCAGGATTCTCCTCTCATGCGGGTAAAAGAGCAATGTCATGCCTTACCTGTCTGAGAAAGAATATTGGAAAAGCAATACCTACAGAACCATCCCATATCCCACCTGCCGGCGGCCCTTTTCAAGTAATACAAATTGACTTCATTCAATTACCCCCATGTAGAAATTTGAAATATGTACTTGTTTGTATAGATGTTTTCTCGAATTGGGTCGAAGCTTTTCCAGCAGCTACAAATACCGCTATGTTTACAGCTAAGAAAATTGTGCAGGAATTTGTATGTAGATATGGTATCCCTAGAATCATTGAAAGTGATAGGGGTACCCATTTTACAGGTGATGTCTTTCAAGGAATGTGTAAGTTGATGGGAATTGATAGCAAGCTGCACACTCCGTACCGTCCACAGGCGAGTGCGAAGGTCGAAAGAGTGAACAGCACTATTAAAAATAAATTGAGTAAAGTAATGGCAGAGACAGGATTGACGTGGCCAGAAGCTTTACCCATTGTTTTGTATAGCATCAGAACCACTCCCAGGTCCCCTCTTAACTTGTCCCCTTTTGAAATTCTGTTTGGTCGACAACCGCATGTCATGATTAACCCTCAGGATGATTTGAAATGTAACAATGAAGTAACTGTAAAATACTTGATTAACATGAGTAAGCAGTTGAGGAATCAAAATGATAATCTGAAGTTGGTGATTCCTGATTTACCAGATAGTAATTGTCATGACATTGAACCTGGGGATTATGTAATGATACGAAATTTTCTACGCTCAGGTTGTCTTATTGATAGATGGGAAGGACCATACCAGGTCTTATTGACCAGCACCACAGCATTGAAGGTTGCTGAGAGAGAGACTTGGGTCCATTCATCCCACTGCAAAAAGGTTGCTGATCCAGAGAAGTCCCGTGATAAGGAACAGACGGTAAAGGTTGTATCACTAGAGTGTCTGTTCCAGGAGGACTGAGGCGGCTCCTGAGCCTTGAAGATCGAAAGCAGCTGTCGACTCCCCTCTCCCTTTTATTGTTTTCTCCACTTCCCATCCCCTCTCCCTTAAAAATTTCTTTTTCCCCCTTCTCATTCTTCTCTATTTCCTCCTCAAAGATGGACTTGCCCCAAGAGACTGTGATCCGGATTTTGATGTTAACCATGATGTTGACCAGAGCAGTCTGTTCCGGCGAGAGTACCATAGAGGTCGAGAGAGGTTCTGGAATGGGTTCCGATTATGATGATGGAGGCGTTTGCATTAAACACCCCCACCCTCCTTCGGTGTGGGGCTCATGTTGGCAATGCCCCAGCCCCTGAAGCATTCAAGCTGATTTCTTGCAGCAGCTGGGTACTGTAACAGCTCCAGAGCTGCTCTGTGAGGCAAGTAAAAGGGTGTGGGCCCTGCAGCACTACCTGTAGTTTGCATTGTGTGTTGGAAGGCACAAAGTAAGCAGACGGGAGAAGTCAGGATAGTGCGCAAGGGCATAGAAGGGAGCGGCTCAAGAAAAGAGAAGTGGAAACAGACAGCAAACTAGGCTGGAGAGAGACCTGAGACAAAGAGATCTGAATTATACGAGAGACGACCAGGGGAAACACAAATTATGCAGTCAAGTTTCCCACATTTGGGGAAATCACAGGGGCAGCACACCCAGAGTGCAATGGGTGAGCCTTGCCCTGGGAGAAGCACCTACATGATCATAGTATCTCACCTGGCAGGTAAGTAGGAGTTGGGCTAGAGCTGGGGAGGGTCGCTGCTCGGGTACCCCCCTGTCAAGTGAAGGAGATCCAACTGAGGCAGCACAAGGGAACTCTCGAAAGAGGAACAAGGCTAGAGGAAGATCTGAGACAAAGAAATCTGATTTTTACCAGAGTTGACCAGAAGAAAGCACAAACACAGTCCCCCACTACCACAAATAATGCAGTCGAGTTTCCCACATTTGGGGAAATCACAGGGGTCAGCATACCCAGAATGCAATGAATGAACCTCACCCTGGGAGAACAATCTTCATGACCATGGTATCTCCTATGCAAAATAAGTATGATTTGGGATAGGGCTGGGGAGGGCCGCTGCTCAGGCACATCTCTGTCAAGTAAAGGAGATTCAACTGAGGCAGCACAAGGGAACTCTCATCTGGGGACAACAACTGCAGGGAGAACACATATTTTCAGATGAACATGGGAGGGCAGAAGGCTGCCTAATACTGAAGCACCCCCAAACAACAAACCAAATGCAACAACTAGTGCAAGCATTCCTGGGGGAAGGCCTGCAGCAGATGGATTTGCATATGGTGATGTCATCCAAGCAGTGGGTCAAAGTTGGCTTCAACCCTCGTCTGCATATGAAAAGAAAAAAGGGATGTGCAGGGCATGGTGTCCTTTTGTGGCGCTTGGATGACCCCTCCTTCGGTGTGGGGCTCATGTTGGCTATGCCCCAGCCCCTGAAGCATTCAAGATGATTTCTTGCAGCAGCTGGGCACTGTAACAGCTCCAGAGCTGTTCTGTAAAGCATGTAAAAGGGTGTGGGCCCTGCAGCACTACCTGTAGTATGCATTGTGCGTTGGAAGGCACAAAGTAAGCAGACGGGAGAGGTCAGGATAGTGCGCAAGGGCATAGAAGGGAGCGGCTCAAGAAAAGAGAAGTGGAAACAGACAGCAAACTAGGCTGGAGAAAGACCTGAGACAAAGAGATCTGAATTATACGAGAGCCGACCAGAGGAAACACAAATTATGCAGTCAAGTTTCCCACATTTGGGGAAATCGCAGGAGCAGCACACCCAGAGTGCAATGGGTGAGCCTTGCCCTGGGAGAAGCACCTTCCTGATCATAGTATCTCACCTGGCAGGTAAGTAGGAGTTGGGCTAGAGCTGGGGAGGGTCGCTGCTCGGGCACCCCCCTGTCAAGTGAAGGAGATCCAACTGAGGCAGCACAAGGGAACTCTCGAAAGAAGAACAAGGCTAGAGGAAGTTCTGAGACAAAGAAATCTGACTTTTACCAGAGCTGACCAGAGGAAAGCACAAACACAGTCCCCCACTACCACAAATAATGCAGTCGAGTTTCCCACATTTGGGGAAATCACAGGGGTCAGCATACCCAGAATGCAATGAATGAACCTCACCCTGGGAGAACAATCTTCATGACCATGGTATCTCCTATGCAAAATAAGTATGATTTGGGATAGGGCTGGGGAGGGCCGCTGCTCAGGCACATCTCTGTCAAGTAAAGGCGATTCAACTGAGGCAGCACAAGGGAACTCTCATCTGGGGACAACAACTGCAGGGAGAACACATATTTTCAGATGAACATGGGAGGGCAGAAGGCTGCCTAATACTGAAGCACCCCCAAACAACAAACCAAATGCAACAACTAGTGCAAGCATTCCTGGGGGAAGGCCTGCAGCAGATGGATTTGCATATGGTGATGTCATCCAAGCAGTGGGTCAAAGTTGGCTTCAACCCTCGTCTGCATATGAAAAGAAAAAAGGGATGTGCAGGGCATGGCGGCCTTTTGCGGCGCTTGCATGACCCCTAATTCGCATTAAACACCTCCACCCTCCTTCGGTGTGGGGCTCATGTTGGCTATGCCCCAGCACCTGAAGCATTCAAGCTTATTTCTTGCAGCAGCTGGGCACTGTAACAGCTCCAGAGCTGCTCTGTAAGGCAACTAAAAGGGTGTGGGCCCTGCAGCACTACCTGTAGTTCGCATTGTGCGTTGGAAGGCACAAAGTAAGCAGACGGGAGAAGTCAGGATAGTGCGCAAGGGCATAGAAGGGAGCGGTTCAAGAAAAGAGAAGTGGAAACAGACAGCAAACTAGGCTGGAGAGAGACCTGAGACAAAGAGATCTGAATTATACGAGAGCCGACCAGAGGAAACACAAATTATGCAGTCAAGTGTCCCACATTTGGGGAAATCGCAGGAGCAGCACACCCAGAGTGCAATGGGTGAGCCTTGCCCTGGGAGAAGCACCTTCCTGATCATAGTATCTCACCTGGCAGGTAAGTAGGAGTTGGGCTAGAGCTGGGTAGGGTCGCTGCTCGGGCACCCCCCTGTCAAGTGAAGGAGATCCAACTGAGGCAGCACAAGGGAACTCTCCAAAGAAGAACAAGGCTAGAGGAAGATCTGAGACAAAGAAATCTGACTTTTACCAGAGCTGACCAGAGGAAAGCACAAACACAGTCCCCCTCTACCACAAATAATGCAGTCGAGTTTTCCACATTTGGGGAAATCACAGGGGTCATCATACCCAGAATGCAATGAATGAACCTCACCCTGGGAGAACAATCTTCATGACCATGATATCTCCTATGCAAAATAAGTATGATTTGGGATAGGGCTGGGGAGGGCCGCTGCTCAGGCACATCTCTGTCAAGTAAAGGCGATTCAACTGAGGCAGCACAAGGGAACTCTCATCTGGGGACAACAACTGCAGGGAGAACACATATTTTCAGATGAACATGGGAGGGCAGAAGGCTGCCTAATACTGAAGCACCCCCAAACAACAAACCAAATGCAACAACTAGTACAAGCATTCCTGGGGGAAGGCCTGCAGCAGATGGATTTGCATATGGTGATGTCATCCAAGCAGTGGGTCAAAGTTGGCTTCAACCCTCGTCTGCATATGAAAAGAAAAAAGGGATGTGCAGGGCATGGCGTCCTTTTGTGGCGCTTGGATGACCCTTAATTCGCATTAAACATCTCCACCCTCCTTCGGTGTGGGGCTCATGTTGGCTATGCCCCAGCCCCTGAAGCATTCAAGATGATTTCTTGCAGCAGCTGGGCACTGTAACAGCTCCAGAGCTGTTCTGTAAAGCATGTAAAAGGGTGTGGGCCCTGCAGCACTACCTGTAGTATGCATTGTGCGTTGGAAGGCACAAAGTAAGCAGACGGGAGAGGTCAGGATAGTGCGCAAGGGCATAGAAGGGAGCGGCTCAAGAAAAGAGAAGTGGAAACAGACAGCACACTAGGCTGGAGAAAGACCTGAGACAAAGAGATCTGAATTATACGAGAGCCGACCAGAGGAAACACAAATTATGCAGTCAAGTTTCCCACATTTGGGGAAATCGCAGGAGCAGCACACCCAGAGTGCAATGGGTGAGCCTTGCCCTGGGAGAAGCACCTTCCTGATCATAGTATCTCACCTGGCAGGTAAGTAGGAGTTGGGCTAGAGCAGGGGAGGGTCGCTGCTCGGGCACCCCCCTGTCAAGTGAAGGAGATCCAACTGAGGCAGCACAAGGGAACTCTCGAAAGAAGAACAAGGCTAGAGGAAGATCTGAGACAAAGAAATCTGATTTTTACCAGAGCTGAGCAGAGGAAAGCACAAACACAGTCCCCCACTACCACAAATAATGCAGTCGAGTTTCCCACATTTGGGGAAATCACAGGGGTCAGCATACCCAGAATGCAATGAATGAACCTCACCCTGGGAGAACAATCTTCATGACCATGGTATCTCCTATGCAAAATAAGTATGATTTGGGATAGGGCTGGGGAGGGCCGCTGCTCAGGCACATCTCTGTCAAGTAAAGGAGATTCAACTGAGGCAGCACAAGGGAACTCTCATCTGGGGACAACAACTGCAGGGAGAACACATATTTTCAGATGAACATGGGAGGGCAGAAGGCTGCCTAATACTGAAGCACCCCCAAACAACAAACCAAATGCAACAACTAGTGCAAGCATTCCTGGGGGAAGGCCTGCAGCAGATTGATTTGCATATGGTAATGCCATCCAAGCAGTGGGTCAAAGTTGGCTTCAACCCTCGTCTGCATATGAAAAGAGAAAAGGGGCGTGCAGGGCATGGCGGCCTTTTGCGGCGTGCAGGGCATGGCGGCCTTTTGCGGCGCTTGGGTGACCCTTAGTTCGCATTAAACACCCCCACCCTCCTTCGGTGTGGGGCTCATGTTAGCAATGCCCCAGCCCCTGAAGCATTCAAGCTGATTTCTTGCAGCAGCTGGGTACTGTAACAGCTCCAGAGCTGCTCTGTGAGGCAAGTAAAAGGGTGTGGGCCCTGCAGCACTACCTGTAGTTTGCATTGTGTGTTGGAAGGCACAAAGTAAGCAGACGGGAGAAGTCAGGATAGTGCGCAAGGGCATAGAAGGGAGCGGCTCAAGAAAAGAGAAGTGGAAACAGACAGCAAACTAGGCTGGAGAGAGACCTGAGACAAAGAGATCTGAATTATACGAGAGACGACCAGGGGAAACACAAATTATGCAGTCAAGTTTCCCACATTTGGGGAAATCACAGGGGCAGCACACCCAGAGTGCAATGGGTGAGCCTTGCCCTGGGAGAAGCACCTACATGATCATAGTATCTCGCCTGGCAGGTAAGTAGGAGTTGGGCTAGAGCTGGGGAGGGTCGCTGCTCGGGTACCCCCCTGTCAAGTGAAGGAGATCCAACTGAGGCAGCACAAGGGAACTCTCGAAAGAGGAACAAGGCTAGAGGAAGATCTGAGACAAAGAAATCTGATTTTTACCAGAGTTGACCAGAAGAAAGCACAAACACAGTCCCCCACTACCACAAATAATGCAGTCGAGTTTCCCACATTTGGGGAAATCACAGGGGTCAGCATACCCAGAATGCAATGAATGAACCTCACCCTGGGAGAACAATCTTCATGACCATGGTATCTCCTATGCAAAATAAGTATGATTTGGGATAGGGCTGGGGAGGGCCGCTGCTCAGGCACATCTCTGTCAAGTAAAGGAGATTCAACTGAGGCAGCACAAGGGAACTCTCATCTGGGGACAACAACTGCAGGGAGAACACATATTTTCAGATGAACATGGGAGGGCAGAAGGCTGCCTAATACTGAAGCACCCCCAAACAACAAACCAAATGCAACAACTAGTGCAAGCATTCCTGGGGGAAGGCCTGCAGCAGATGGATTTGCATATGGTGATGTCATCCAAGCAGTGGGTCAAAGTTGGCTTCAACCCTCGTCTGCATATGAAAAGAAAAAAGGGATGTGCAGGGCATGGTGTCCTTTTGTGGCGCTTGGATGACCCCTCCTTCGGTGTGGGGCTCATGTTGGCTATGCCCCAGCCCCTGAAGCATTCAAGATGATTTCTTGCAGCAGCTGGGCACTGTAACAGCTCCAGAGCTGTTCTGTAAAGCATGTAAAAGGGTGTGGGCCCTGCAGCACTACCTGTAGTATGCATTGTGCGTTGGAAGGCACAAAGTAAGCAGACGGGAGAGGTCAGGATAGTGCGCAAGGGCATAGAAGGGAGCGGCTCAAGAAAAGAGAAGTGGAAACAGACAGCAAACTAGGCTGGAGAAAGACCTGAGACAAAGAGATCTGAATTATACGAGAGCCGACCAGAGGAAACACAAATTATGCAGTCAAGTTTCCCACATTTGGGGAAATCGCAGGAGCAGCACACCCAGAGTGCAATGGGTGAGCCTTGCCCTGGGAGAAGCACCTTCCTGATCATAGTATCTCACCTGGCAGGTAAGTAGGAGTTGGGCTAGAGCTGGGGAGGGTCGCTGCTCGGGCACCCCCCTGTCAAGTGAAGGAGATCCAACTGAGGCAGCACAAGGGAACTCTCGAAAGAAGAACAAGGCTAGAGGAAGATCTGAGACAAAGAAATCTGACTTTTACCAGAGCTGACCAGAGGAAAGCACAAACACAGTCCCCCACTACCACAAATAATGCAGTCGAGTTTCCCACATTTGGGGAAATCACAGGGGTCAGCATACCCAGAATGCAATGAATGAACCTCACCCTGGGAGAACAATCTTCATGACCATGGTATCTCCTATGCAAAATAAGTATGATTTGGGATAGGGCTGGGGAGGGCCGCTGCTCAGGCACATCTCTGTCAAGTAAAGGCGATTCAACTGAGGCAGCACAAGGGAACTCTCATCTGGGGACAACAACTGCAGGGAGAACACATATTTTCAGATGAACATGGGAGGGCAGAAGGCTGCCTAATACTGAAGCACCCCCAAACAACAAACCAAATGCAACAACTAGTGCAAGCATTCCTGGGGGAAGGCCTGCAGCAGATGGATTTGCATATGGTGATGTCATCCAAGCAGTGGGTCAAAGTTGGCTTCAACCCTCGTCTGCATATGAAAAGAAAAAAGGGATGTGCAGGGCATGGCGGCCTTTTGCGGCGCTTGCATGACCCCTAATTCGCATTAAACACCTCCACCCTCCTTCGGTGTGGGGCTCATGTTGGCTATGCCCCAGCACCTGAAGCATTCAAGCTGATTTCTTGCAGCAGCTGGGCACTGTAACAGCTCCAGAGCTGCTCTGTAAGGCAACTAAAAGGGTGTGGGCCCTGCAGCACTACCTGTAGTTCGCATTGTGCGTTGGAAGGCACAAAGTAAGCAGACGGGAGAAGTCAGGATAGTGCGCAAGGGCATAGAAGGGAGCGGTTCAAGAAAAGAGAAGTGGAAACAGACAGCAAACTAGGCTGGAGAGAGACCTGAGACAAAGAGATCTGAATTATACGAGAGCCGACCAGAGGAAACACAAATTATGCAGTCAAGTGTCCCACATTTGGGGAAATCGCAGGAGCAGCACACCCAGAGTGCAATGGGTGAGCCTTGCCCTGGGAGAAGCACCTTCCTGATCATAGTATCTCACCTGGCAGGTAAGTAGGAGTTGGGCTAGAGCTGGGGAGGGTCGCTGCTCGGGCACCCCCCTGTCAAGTGAAGGAGATCCAACTGAGGCAGCACAAGGGAACTCTCGAAAGAAGAACAAGGCTAGAGGAAGATCTGAGACAAAGAAATCTGACTTTTACCAGAGCTGACCAGAGGAAAGCACAAACACAGTCCCCCTCTACCACAAATAATGCAGTCGAGTTTTCCACATTTGGGGAAATCACAGGGGTCATCATACCCAGAATGCAATGAATGAACCTCACCCTGGGAGAACAATCTTCATGACCATGATATCTCCTATGCAAAATAAGTATGATTTGGGATAGGGCTGGGGAGGGCCGCTGCTCAGGCACATCTCTGTCAAGTAAAGGCGATTCAACTGAGGCAGCACAAGGGAACTCTCATCTGGGGACAACAACTGCAGGGAGAACACATATTTTCAGATGAACATGGGAGGGCAGAAGGCTGCCTAATACTGAAGCACCCCCAAACAACAAACCAAATGCAACAACTAGTACAAGCATTCCTGGGGGAAGGCCTGCAGCAGATGGATTTGCATATGGTGATGTCATCCAAGCAGTGGGTCAAAGTTGGCTTCAACCCTCGTCTGCATATGAAAAGAAAAAAGGGATGTGCAGGGCATGGCGTCCTTTTGTGGCGCTTGGATGACCCTTAATTCGCATTAAACATCTCCACCCTCCTTCGGTGTGGGGCTCATGTTGGCTATGCCCCAGCCCCTGAAGCATTCAAGATGATTTCTTGCAGCAGCTGGGCACTGTAACAGCTCCAGAGCTGTTCTGTAAAGTATGTAAAAGGGTGTGGGCCCTGCAGCACTACCTGTAGTATGCATTGTGCGTTGGAAGGCACAAAGTAAGCAGATGGGAGAGGTCAGGATAGTGCGCAAGGGCATAGAAGGGAGCGGCTCAAAAAAAGAGAAGTGGAAACAGACAGCAAACTAGGCTGGAGAAAGACCTGAGACAAAGAGATCTGAATTATACGAGAGCCGACCAGAGGAAACACAAATTATGCAGTCAAGTTTCCCACATTTGGGGAAATCGCAGGAGCAGCACACCCAGAGTGCAATGGGTGAGCCTTGCCCTGGGAGAAGCACCTTCCTGATCATAGTATCTCACCTGGCAGGTAAGTAGGAGTTGGGCTAGAGCTGGGGAGGGTCGCTGCTCGGGCACCCCCTTGTCAAGTGAAGGAGATCCAACTGAGGCAGCACAAGGGAACTCTCGAAAGAAGAACAAGGCTAGAGGAAGATCTGAGACAAAGAAATCTGACTTTTACCAGAGCTGAGCAGAGGAAAGCACAAACACAGTCCCCCTCTACCACAAATAATGCAGTCGAGTTTCCCACATTTGGGGAAATCACAGGGGTCAGCATACCCAGAATGCAATGAATGAACCTCACCCTGGGAGAACAATCTTCATGACCATGGTATCTCCTATGCAAAATAAGTATGATTTGGGATAGGGCTGGGGAGGGCCGCTGCTCAGGCACATCTCTGTCAAGTAAAGGCGATTCAACTGAGGCAGCACAAGGGAACTCTCATCTGGGGACAACAACTGCAGGGAGAACACATATTTTCAGATGAACATGGGAGGGCAGAAGGCTGCCTAATACTGAAGCACCCCCAAACAACAAACCAAATGCAACAACTAGTGCAAGCATTCCTGGGGGAAGGCCTGCAGCAGATGGATTTGCATATGGTGATGTCATCCAAGCAGTGGGTCAAAGTTGGCTTCAACCCTCGTCTGCATATGAAAAGAAAAAAGGGATGTGCAGGGCATGGCGGCCTTTTGCGGCGCTTGCATGACCCCTAATTCGCATTAAACACCTCCACCCTCCTTCGGTGTGGGGCTCATGTTGGCTATGCCCCAGCACCTGAAGCATTCAAGCTGATTTCTTGCAGCAGCTGGGCACTGTAACAGCTCCAGAGCTGCTCTGTAAGGCAACTAAAAGGGTGTGGGCCCTGCAGCACTACCTGTAGTTCGCATTGTGCGTTGGAAGGCACAAAGTAAGCAGACGGGAGAAGTCAGGATAGTGCGCAAGGGCATAGAAGGGAGCGGTTCAAGAAAAGAGAAATGGAAACAGACAGCAAACTAGGCTGGAGAGAGACCTGAGACAAAGAGATCTGAATTATACGAGAGCCGACCAGAGGAAACACAAATTATGCAGTCAAGTGTCCCACATTTGGGGAAATCGCAGGAGCAGCACACCCAGAGTGCAATGGGTGAGCCTTGCCCTGGGAGAAGCACCTTCCTGATCATAGTATCTCATCTGGCAGGTAAGTAGGAGTTGGGCTAGAGCTGGGGAGGGTCGCTGCTCGGGCACCCCCCTGTCAAGTGAAGGAGATCCAACTGAGGCAGCACAAGGGAACTCTCGAAAGAAGAACAAGGCTAGAGGAAGATCTGAGACAAAGAAATCTGACTTTTACCAGAGCTGACCAGAGGAAAGCACAAACACAGTCCCCCTCTACCACAAATAATGCAGTCGAGTTTTCCACATTTGGGGAAATCACAGGGGTCATCATACCCAGAATGCAATGAATGAACCTCACCCTGGGAGAACAATCTTCATGACCATGATATCTCCTATGCAAAATAAGTATGATTTGGGATAGGGCTGGGGAGGGCCGCTGCTCAGGCACATCTCTGTCAAGTAAAGGCGATTCAACTGAGGCAGCACAAGGGAACTCTCATCTGGGGACAACAACTGCAGGGAGAACACATATTTTCAGATGAACATGGGAGGGCAGAAGGCTGCCTAATACTGAAGCACCCCAAAACAACAAACCAAATGCAACAACTAGTACAAGCATTCCTGGGGGAAGGCCTGCAGCAGATGGATTTGCATATGGTGATGTCATCCAAGCAGTGGGTCAAAGTTGGCTTCAACCCTCGTCTGCATATGAAAAGAAAAAAGGGATGTGCAGGGCATGGCGTCCTTTTGTGGCGCTTGGATGACCCTTAATTCGCATTAAACATCTCCACCCTCCTTCGGTGTGGGGCTCATGTTGGCTATGCCCCAGCCCCTGAAGCATTCAAGATGATTTCTTGCAGCAGCTGGGCACTGTAACAGCTCCAGAGCTGTTCTGTAAAGCATGTAAAAGGGTGTGGGCCCTGCAGCACTACCTGTAGTATGCATTGTGCGTTGGAAGGCACAAAGTAAGCAGATGGGAGAGGTCAGGATAGTGCGCAAGGGCATAGAAGGGAGCGGCTCAAAAAAAGAGAAGTGGAAACAGACAGCAAACTAGGCTGGAGAAAGACCTGAGACAAAGAGATCTGAATTATACGAGAGCCGACCAGAGGAAACACAAATTATGCAGTCAAGTTTCCCACATTTGGGGAAATCGCAGGAGCAGCACACCCAGAGTGCAATGGGTGAGCCTTGCCCTGGGAGAAGCACCTTCCTGATCATAGTATCTCACCTGGCAGGTAAGTAGGAGTTGGGCTAGAGCTGGGGAGGGTCGCTGCTCGGGCACCCCCTTGTCAAGTGAAGGAGATCCAACTGAGGCAGCACAAGGGAACTCTCGAAAGAAGAACAAGGCTAGAGGAAGATCTGAGACAAAGAAATCTGACTTTTACCAGAGCTGAGCAGAGGAAAGCACAAACACAGTCCCCCTCTACCACAAATAATGCAGTCGAGTTTCCCACATTTGGGGAAATCACAGGGGTCAGCATACCCAGAATGCAATGAATGAACCTCACCCTGGGAGAACAATCTTCATGACCATGGTATCTCCTATGCAAAATAAGTATGATTTGGGATAGGGCTGGGGAGGGCCGCTGCTCAGGCACATCTCTGTCAAGTAAAGGAGATTCAACTGAGGCAGCACAAGGGAACTCTCATCTGGGGACAACAACTGCAGGGAGAACACATATTTTCAGATGAACATGGGAGGGCAGAAGGCTGCCTAATACTGAAGCACCCCCAAACAACAAACCAAATGCAACAACTAGTGCAAGCATTCCTGGGGGAAGGCCTGCAGCAGATTGATTTGCATATGGTAATGCCATCCAAGCAGTGGGTCAAAGTTGGCTTCAGCCCTCGTCTGCATATGAAAAGAGAAAAGGGGCGTGCAGGGCATGGCGGCCTTTTGCGGCGCTTGGGTGACCCTTAGTTCGCATTAAACACCCCCACCCTCCTTCGGTGTGGGGCTCATGTTGGCAATGCCCCAGCCCCTGAAGCATTCAAGCTGATTTCTTGCAGCAGCTGGGTACTGTAACAGCTCCAGAGCTGCTCTGTGAGGCAAGTAAAAGGGTGTGGGCCCTGCAGCACTACCTGTAGTTTGCATTGTGTGTTGGAAGGCACAAAGTAAGCAGACGGGAGAAGTCAGGATAGTGCGCAAGGGCATAGAAGGGAGCGGCTCAAGAAAAGAGAAGTGGAAACAGACAGCAAACTAGGCTGGAGAGAGACCTGAGACAAAGAGATCTGAATTATACGAGAGACGACCAGGGGAAACACAAATTATGCAGTCAAGTTTCCCACATTTGGGGAAATCACAGGGGCAGCACACCCAGAGTGCAATGGGTGAGCCTTGCCCTGGGAGAAGCACCTACATGATCATAGTATCTCACCTGGCAGGTAAGTAGGAGTTGGGCTAGAGCTGGGGAGGGTCGCTGCTCGGGTACCCCCCTGTCAAGTGAAGGAGATCCAACTGAGGCAGCACAAGGGAACTCTCGAAAGAGGAACAAGGCTAGAGGAAGATCTGAGACAAAGAAATCTGATTTTTACCAGAGTTGACCAGAAGATAGCACAAACACAGTCCCCCACTACCACAAATAATGCAGTCGAGTTTCCCACATTTGGGGAAATCACAGGGGTCAGCATACCCAGAATGCAATGAATGAACCTCACCCTGGGAGAACAATCTTCATGACCATGGTATCTCCTATGCAAAATAAGTATGATTTGGGATAGGGCTGGGGAGGGCCGCTGCTCAGGCACATCTCTGTCAAGTAAAGGAGATTCAACTGAGGCAGCACAAGGGAACTCTCATCTGGGGACAACAACTGCTGGGAGTACACATATTTTCAGATGAACATGGGAGGGCAGAAGGCTGCCTAATACTGAAGCACCCCCAAACAACAAACCAAATGCAACAACTAGTGCAAGCATTCCTGGGGGAAGGCCTGCAGCAGATGGATTTGCATATGGTGATGTCATCCAAGCAGTGGGTCAAAGTTGGCTTCAACCCTCGTCTGCATATGAAAAGAAAAAAGGGATGTGCAGGGCATGGTGTCCTTTTGTGGCGCTTGGATGACCCCTCCTTCGGTGTGGGGCTCATGTTGGCTATGCCCCAGCCCCTGAAGCATTCAAGATGATTTCTTGCAGCAGCTGGGCACTGTAACAGCTCCAGAGTTGCTCTGTAAAGCATGTAAAAGGGTGTGGGCCCTGCAGCACTACCTGTAGTATGCATTGTGCGTTGGAAGGCACAAAGTAAGCAGACGGGAGAGGTCAGGATAGTGCGCAACTGCATAGAAGGGAGCGGCTCAAGAAAAGAGAAGTGGAAACAGACAGCAAACTAGGCTGGAGAAAGACCTGAGACAAAGAGATCTGAATTATATGAGAGCCGACCAGAGGAAACACAAATTATGCAGTCAAGTGTCCCACATTTGGGGAAATCGCAGGAGCAGCACACCCAGAGTGCAATGGGTGAGCCTTGCCCTGGGAGAAGCACCTTCCTGATCATAGTATCTCACCTGGCAGGTAAATAGGAGTTGGGCTAGAGCTGGGGAGGGTCGCTGCTCGTGCACCCCCCTGTCAAGTGAAGGAGATCCAACTGAGGCAGCACAAGGGAACTCTCGAAAGAAGAACAAGGCTAGAGGAAGATCTGAGACAAAGAAATCTGACTTTTACCAGAGCTGACCAGAGGAAAGCACAAACACAGTCCCCCACTACCACAAATAATGCAGTCGAGTTTCCCACATTTGGGGAAATCACAGGGGTCAGCATACCCAGAATGCAATGAATGAACCTCACCCTGGGAGAACAATCTTCATGACCATGGTATCTCCTATGCAAAATAAGTATGATTTGAGATAGGGCTGGGGAGGGCCGCTGCTCAGGCACATCTCTGTCAAGTAAAGGAGATTCAACTGAGGCAGCACAAGGGAACTCTCATCTGGGGACAACAACTGCAGGGAGAACACATATTTTCAGATGAACATGGGAGGGCAGAAGGCTGCCTAATACTGAAGCACCCCCAAACAACAAACCAAATGCAACAACTAGTGCAAGCATTCCTGGGGGAAGGCCTGCAGCAGATTGATTTGCATATGGTAATGCCATCCAAGCAGTGGGTCAAAGTTGGCTTCAACCCTCGTCTGCATATGAAAAGAGAAAAGGGGCGTGCAGGGCATGGCGGCCTTTTGCGGCGCTTGGATGACCCCTAGTTCGCATTAAACACCTCCACCCTCCTTCGGTGTGGGGCTCATGTTGGCTATGCCCCAGCCCCTGAAGCATTCAAGCTGATTTCTTGCAGCAGCTGGGCACTGTAACAGCCCCAGAGCTGCTCTGTAAGGCAAGTAAAAGGGTGTGGGCCCAGAAGTACTACCTGTAGTTTGCATTGTGCATTGGAAAGCACAAAGTAAGCAGACGGGAGAAGTCAGGATAGTGCGCAAGGGCATAGAAGGGAGCGGCTCAAGAAAAGAGAAGTGGAAACAGACAGCAAACTAGGCTGGAGAGAGACCTGAGACAAAGAGATCTGAATTATACGAGAGCCGACCAGGGGAAACACAAATTATGCAGTCAAGTTTCCCACATTTGGGGAAATCGCAGGAGCAGCACACCCAGAGTGCAATGGGTGAGCTTTGCCCTGGGAGAAGCACCTTCATGATCATAGTATCTCACCTGGCAGGTAAGTAGGAGTTGGGCTAGAGCTGGGGAGGGTTGCTGCTCGGGTACCCCCCTGTCAAGTGAAGGAGATCCAACTGAGGCAGCGCAAGGGAACTCTAGAAAAAAGAACAAGGCTAGAGGAAGATCTGAGACAAAGAAATCTGACTTTTACCAGAGCTGACCAGAGGAAAGCACAAACACAGTCCCCCACTACCACAAATAATGCAGTCGAGTTTCCCACATTTGGGGAAATCATAGGGGTCAGCATACCCAGAATGCAATGAATGAACCTCACCCTGGGAGAACAATCTTCATGACCATGGTATCTCCTATGCAAAATAAGTATGATTTGGGATAGAGCTGGGGAGGGCCGCTGCTCAGGCACATCTCTGTCAAGTAAAGGAGATTCAACTGAGGCAGCACAAGGGAACTCTCATCTGGGGACAACAACTGCAGGGAGAACACATATTTTCAGATGAACATGGGAGGGCAGAAGGCTGCCTAATACTGAAGCACCCCCAAACAACAAACCAAATGCAACAACTAGTGCAAGCATTCCTGGGGGAAGGCCTGCAGCAGATGGATTTGCATATGGTGATGTCATCCAAGCAGTGGGTCAAAGTTGGCTTCAACCCTCGTCTGCATATGAAAAGAGAAAAGGGGCGTGCAGGGCATGGCGGCCTTTTGCGGCGCTTGGATGACCCCTAGTTCGCATTAAACACCTCCACCCTCCTTCGGTGTGGGGCTCATGTTGGCTATGCCCCAGCCCCTTAAGCATTCAAGCTGATTTCTTGCAGCAGCTGGGCACTGTAACAGCTCCAGAGCTGCTCTGTAAGGCAAGTAAAAGGGTCTCTGTGGCGCAATCAGTTAGTATGTACGGCTATTAACCGAAAGGTTGGTGGTTCAATCCCACCCAGGGACCTGATTGACCTTGTGATCAGATTTTGGTGATATTTAAGTAGACAAGTCAAAATTTCAAACCCCCTCTTATTGTGTAGGGTACCTGGCCTTCTCTGATGTAATCAGAGTTAGATTTGATTCAGTGATTTTATAAAAAACAGCTAGGAAGCACAATTTAGCAGTGGGTTGCAGAGAAAAAAAATATGCTGGCAGAAAAATCCAATTGAGTGATTAAACAGCTCTTCATTTTCTGGCTTTATTTTTATGCTAACAAATTTGTTCTCTGAAAAGTGTCCACAAAGCCAAGTCTCTGATTAACACCTTTGTAAGGATGGTTTTTCACCTATTACTAAATTAAACTTGCTTCATTGGAAAGGCAGCAAGATGCATCCTCATTTCAATGTCTACTGAAATAATACAAGTTGACACCAGGAAACATTAACGCCACTGCATCCTTGCTGCTTTCTCATGTGGAAGTCTGTTTAATGTGAAAACAAGGTGATATCTAATTAGCACACAGGTAAGGAATTAAGAAAATCTTTATTTAAGGGTGAAGATGTTTCTCACAAAATTGTTGACCCAATGCATCATTGAAATTCAAGCTGGAAAGATGAATTTGATATATCACTTGTACATTTTGTATTGCTCTTCTGGTGACAATGTAGTTTGTTTTTGTCAATTACCATTTTAATAATAGGGTAAAGAAAATGAAGTGGATTTTTGAAAGAAAACAATACTGTCAATATACTATTAAAACAAATTAAAATGGTAAAAGTTATTGTACTTTAAGTAAAAATAAAAGAGACAAAATATCAATCCCAGTTTTGGATTACTTTAATTAACAAAAAAAAATGCATATAGCAGAGGATAGTTTCAATCTGCCTACCTCTGGGTTATGGGCCCAGCATGCTTCCATTGCAGTACTCTGCTGCACATGTAAGTGCAAGAGATCCTGAAGCACTCACTCATCATGGGAAAGTACCAATGTGTTTCTTCGTTGGTTGATGGAAGAAACATCTTACAAAAACTCTCCAGATTATTGACTTTTTAAAGTTTTGCTAGGAAACGTTTTAGATGAATGCTTATTAGCCTTTGTCAGTATGGACTTTTGCAAAGTGTCTCTGTGGCGCAATCAGTTAGTATGTACGGCTATTAACCAAAAGGTTGGTGGTTCAATCTTACTCAGGGACCTAATTGACCTTGTTATCAGATTTTGGTGATCTTTAAGTAGACAAGTCAAATTTCATACCCCCTGTTATGGTGTAGGGTACCTGGCCTTCTCTGATGTAATCAGAGTTAGATTTGATTCAGTGATTTTATAAAAACATCTAGGAAGCACAATTTAGCAGTGGGTTGCAGAGAAAAAGAAATATGCTGGCAAAAAAATCAAATTGCGTGATTAAACAGCTCTTCATTTTCTGGCTTTATTTTTATGCTAACAAATTTGTTCTCTGAAAAGTGTCCACAAAGCCAAGTCTCTGATTAACACCTTTGTAAGGATGGTTTTTCACCTATTACTAAATTAAACTTGCTTCATTGGAAAGGCAGCAAGATGCATCCTCATTTCAATGTCTACTGAAATAATACAGGTTGACACCAGGAAATATTAACGCCACTGCATCCTTGCTGCTTTCTCATGTGGAAGTCTGTTTAATGTGAAAACAAGGTGATATCTAATTAGCACACAGGTAAGAAATTACGAAAATCTTTATTTAAGGGTGAAGATGTTTCTCACAAAATTGTTGCCCCAATGCATCATTGAAATTCAAGCTGGAAATATGATTTTAATATATCACTTGTACATTTTGTATTGCTCTTCTGGAGACAATGTAGTTTTTTTTGTCAATTACCATTTTAATAATAGGGTAAAGAAAATTAAGTGGATTTTTGAAAGAAAACTATACTGTCAATATACTATTAAAACAAATTAAAATGGTAAAAGTTATTGTACTTTAAGTAAAAATAAAAGAGCAAAAATATCAATCCCAGTTTTGATTACTTAAATTAACAAAAAAAAAATGCATATAGCAAAGGACAGTTTCAATCTGCCTACCTCTGGGTTATGGGTCCAGCATGCTTCCATTGCAGTACTCTGCTGCACATGTAAGTGCAAGAGATCCTGAAGCACTCACTCATCATGGGAAAGTACCAATGTGTTTATTCGTTGGTTGATGGAAGAAACATCTTACAAAAACTCTCCAGATTATTGATTTTTTTATGTTTTTCTAGGAAACGTTCTAGATGTATGCTTATTAGCCTTTGTCAGTATGGACTCTGTGGCGCAATCGGTTAGTGTGTTTGGCTATTAACCAAAAGGTTGGTGGTTCAATCCCACCCAGGGATGTAATTAACCTTGTGATCAGATTTTGGTGATATTTAAGTAGACAAGTCAAAATTTCAAACATCCTCTTATGGTGTAGGGTACATGGCCTTCTCTGATGTAATCAGAGTTAGATTTGATTCAGTGATTTTATAAAAAACAGCTAGGAAGCACAATTTAGCAGTGGGTTGCAGAGAAAAAAAATATGCTGGCAGAAAAATCCAATCGAGTGATTAAACAGCTCTTCATTTTCTGGCTTTATTTTTATGCTAACAAATTTGTTCTCTGAAAAGTGTCCACAAAGCCAAGTCTCTGATTAACACCTTTGTAAGGATGGTTTTTCACCTATTACTAAATTAAACTTGCTTCATTGGAAAGGCAGCAAGATGCATCCTCATTTCAATGTCTACTGAAATAATACAAGTTGACACCAGGAAACATTAACGCCACTGCATCCTTGCTGCTTTCTCATGTGGAAGTCTGTTTAATGTGAAAACAAGGTGATATCTAATTAGCACACAGGTAAGGAATTAAGAAAATCTTTATTTAAGGGTGAAGATGTTTCTCACAAAATTGTTGACCCAATGCATCATTGAAATTCAAGCTGGAAAGATGATTTTAATATATCACTTGTACATTTTGTATTGCTCTTCTGGTGACAATGTAGTTTGTTTTTGTCAATTACCATTTTAATAATAGGGTAAAGAAAATTAAGTGGATTTTTGAAAGAAAACAATACTGTCAATATACTATTAAAACAAATTAAAATGGTAAAAGTTATTGTACTTTAAGTAAAAATAAAAGAGCCAAAATATCAATCCCTGTTTTGGATTACTTAAATTAACAAACAAAAAAATGCATATAGCAGAGGATAGTTTCAATCTGCCTACCTCTGGGTTATGGGCCCAGCATGCTTCCATTGCTGTACTCTGCTGCACATGTAAGTGCAAGAGATCCTGAAGCACTCACTCATCATGGGAAAGTACCAATGTGTTTCTTCGTTGGTTGATTAGAAGAAACATCTTACAAAAACTCTCCAGATTATTGACTTTTTTAAGTTTTTCTAGGAAACGTTTTAGATGAATGCTTATTAGCCTTTGTCAGTATGAACTTTTGCAAAGTGTCTCTGTGGCGCAATCAGTTAGTATGTACGGCTATTAACCAAAAGGTTGGTGGTTCAATCCCACCCAGGGACCTAATTGACCTTGTTATCAGATTTTGGTGATCTTTAAGTAGACAAGTCAAATTTCATACCCCCTGTTATGGTGTAGGGTACCTGGCCTTCTCTGATGTAATCAGAGTTAGATTTGATTCAGTGATTTTATAAAAACATCTAGGAAGCACAATTTAGCAGTGGGTTGCAGAGAAAAAGAAATATGCTGGCAAAAAAATCAAATTGCGTGATTAAACAGCTCAATTTCTGGCTTTATTTTTATGCTAACAAATTTGTTCTCTGAAAAGTGTCCACAAAGCCAAGTCTCTGATTAACACCTTTGTAGGGATGGTTTTTCACCTATTACTAAATTAAACTTGCTTCATTGGAAAGGCAGCAAGATGCATCCTCATTTCAATGTCTACTGAAATAATACAAGTTGACACCAGGAAACATTAACGCCACTGCATCCTTGCTGCTTTCTCATGTGGAAGTCTGTTTAATGTGAAAACAAGGTGATATCTAATTAGCACACAGGTAAGGAATTAAGAAAATCTTTATTTAAGGGTGAAGATGTTTCTCACAAAATCGTTGCCCCAATGCATCATTGAAATTCAAGCTGGAAAGATGATTTTAATATATCACTTGTACATTTTGTATTGCTCTTCTGGTGACAATGTAGTTTGTTTTTGTCAATTACCATTTTAATAATAGGGTAAAGAAAATTAAGTGGATTTTTGAAAGAAAACAATACTGTCAATATACTATTAAAACAAATTAAAATGGTAAAAGTTATTGTACTTTAAGTAAAAATAAAAGAGCCAAAATATCAATCCCAGTTTTGGATTACTTTAATTAACAAAAAAAAAAGCATACAGCAGAGGATAGTTTCAATCTGCCTACCTCTGGGTTATGGGTCCAGCATGCTTCCATTGCTGTACTCTGCTGCACATGTAAGTGCAAGAGATCCTGAAGCACTCACTCATCATGGGAAAGTACCAATGTGTTTCTTCGTTGGTTGATGGAAGAAACATCTTACAAAAACTCTCCAGATTATTGACTTTTTAAAGTTTTGCTAGGAAACGTTTTAGATGAATGCTTATTAGCCTTTGTCATTATGGACTTTTGCAAAGTGTCTCTGTGGCGCAATCAGTTAGTATGTACGGCTATTAACCAAAAGGTTGGTGGTTCAATCCCACCTAGGGACCTAATTGACCTTGTTATCAGATTTTGGTGATCTTTAAGTAGACAAGTCAAAATTTCAAACCCCCTGTTATGGTGTAGGGTACTTGGCCTTCTCTGATGTAATCAGAGTTAGATTTGATTCAGTGATTTTATAAAAACAGCTAGGAAGCACAATTTAGCAGTGGGTTGCAGAGAAAAAGAAATATGCTGGGCAAAAAAATCAAATTGCGTGATTAAACAGCTCTTCATTTTCTGGCTTTATTTTTATGCTAACAAATTTGTTCTCTGAAAAATGTCCACAAAGCCAAGTCTCTGATTAACACCTTTGTAGGGATGGTTTTTCACCTATTACTAAATTAAACTTGCTTCATTGGAAAGGCAGCAAGATGCATCCTCATTTCAATGTCTACTGAAATAATACAGGTTGACACCAGGAAACATTAACGCCACTGCATCCTTGCTGCTTTCTCATGTGGAAGTCTGTTTAATATGAAAACAAGGTGATATCTAATTAGCACACAGGTAAGGAATTAAGAAAATCTTTATTTAAGGGTGAAGATGTTTCTCACAAAATCGTTGCCCCAATGCATCATTGAAATTCAAGCTGGAAAGATGATTTTAATATATCACTTGTACATTTTGTATTGCTCTTCTGGTGACAATGTAGTTTGTTTTTGTCAATTACCATTTTAATAATAGGGTAAAGAAAATGAAGTGGATTTTTGAAAGAAAACAATACTGTCAATATACTATTAAAACAAATTAAAATGGTAAAAGTTATTGTACTTTAAGTAAAAATAAAAGAGCCAAAATATCAATCCCAGTTTTGGATTACTTTAATTAACAAAAAAAAATGCATATAGCAGAGGATAGTTTCAATCTGCCTACCTCTGGGTTATGGGCCCAGCATGCTTCCATTGCAGTACTCTGCTGCACATGTAAGTGCAAGAGATCCTGAAGCACTCACTCATCATGGGAAAGTACCAATGTGTTTCTTCGTTGGTTGATGGAAGAAACATCTTACAAAAACTCTCCAGATTATTGACTTTTTAAACTTTTTCTAGGAAACGTTTTAGATGAATGCTTATTAGCCTTTGTCAGTATGAACTTTTGCAAAGTGTCTCTGTGGCGCAATCAGTTAGTATGTACGGCTATTAACCAAAAGGTTGGTGGTTCAATCCCACCCAGGGACCTAATTGACCTTGTTATCAGATTTTGGTGATCTTTAAGTAGACAAGTCAAATTTCATACCCCCTGTTATGGTGTAGGGTACCTGGCCTTCTCTGATGTAATCAGAGTTAGATTTGATTCAGTGATTTTATAAAAACATCTAGGAAGCACAATTTAGCAGTGGGTTGCAGAGAAAAAGAAATATGCTGGCAAAAAAATCAAATTGCGTGATTAAACAGCTCTTCATTTTCTGGCTTTATTTTTATGCTAACAAATTTGTTCTCTGAAAAGTGTCCACAAAGCCAAGTCTCTGATTAACACCTTTGTAGGGATGGTTTTTCACCTATTACTAAATTAAACTTGCTTCATTGGAAAGGCAGAGAGATGCATCCTCATTTCAATGTCTACTGAAATAATACAGGTTGACACCAGGAAACATTAACGCCACTGCATCCTTGCTGCTTTCTCATGTGGAAGTCTGTTTAATGTGAAAACAAGGTGATATCTAATTAGCACACAGGTAAGGAATTAAGAAAATCTTTATTTAAGGGTGAAGATGTTTCTCACAAAATTGTTGCCCCAATGCATCATTGAAATTCAAGCTGGAAAGATGATTTTAATATATCACTTGTACATTTTGTATTGCTCTTCTGGTGACAATGTAGTTTTTTTTGTCAATTACCATTTTAATAATAGGGTAAAGAAAATTAAGTGGATTTTTGAAAGAAAACTATACTGTCAATATACTATTAAAACAAATTAAAATGGTAAAAGTTATTGTACTTTAAGTAAAAATAAAAGAGCAAAAATATCAATCCCAGTTTTGATTACTTAAATTAACAAAAAAAATGCATATAGCAAAGGATAGTTTCAATCTGCCTACCTCTGGGTTATGGGTCCAGCATGCTTCCATTGCAGTACTCTGCTGCACATGTAAGTGCAAGAGATCCTGAAGCACTCACTCATCATGGGAAAGTACCAATGTGTTTATTCATTGGTTGATGGAAGAAACATCTTACAAAAACTCTCCAGATTATTGATTTTTTAATGTTTTTCTAGGAAACGTTCTAGATGTATGCTTATTAGCCTTTGTCAGTAAGTACTGTTTGCAAAGTGTCTCGGTGGCGCAATCGGTTAGTGTGTTCGGCTATTAACCAAAAGGTTGGTGGTTCAATCCCACCCAGGGACGTAATTGACCTTGTGATCAGATTTTGGTGATATTAAAGTAGACAAGTCAAAATTTCAAACCCCCTCTTATTGTGTAGGGTACCTGGCCTTCTCTGATGTAATCAGAGTTAGATTTGATTCAGTGATTTTATAAAAAACAGCTAGGAAGCACAATTTAGCAGTGGGTTGCAGAGAAAAAAAATATGCTGGCAGAAAAATCCAATTGAGTGATTAAACAGCTCTTCATTTTCTGGCTTTATTTTTATGCTAACAAATTTGTTCTCTGAAAAGTGTCCACAAAGCCAAGTCTCTGATTAACACCTTTGTAAGGATGGTTTTTCACCTATTACTAAATTAAACTTGCTTCATTGGAAAGGCAGCAAGATGCATCCTCATTTCAATGTCTACTGAAATAATACAGGTTGACACCAGGAAACATTAACGCCACTGCATCCTTGCTGCTTTCTCATGTGGAAGTCTGTTTAATGTGAAAACAAGGTGATATCTAATTAGCACACAGGTAAGGAATTACGAAAATCTTTATTTAAGGGTGAAGATGTTTCTCACAAAATTGTTGCCCCAATGCATCATTGAAATTCAAGCTGGAAAGATGATTTTAATATATCACTTGTACATTTTGTATTGCTCTTCTGGTGACAATGTAGTTTTTTTTGTCAATTACCATTTTAATAACAGGGTAAAGAAAATTAAGTGGATTTTTGAAAGAAAACTATACTGTCAATATACTATTAAAACAAATTAAAATGGTAAAAGTTATTGTACTTTAAGTAAAAATAAAAGAGCAAAAATATCAATCCCAGTTTTGATTACTTAAATTAACAAAAAAAATGCATATAGCAAAGGATAGTTTCAATCTGCCTACCTCTGGGTTATGGGTCCAGCATGCTTCCATTGCAGTACTCTGCTGCCCATGTAAGTGCAAGAGATCCTGAAGCACTCACTCATCATGGGAAAGTACCAATGTGTTTCTTCGTTGGTTGATGGAAGAAACATCTTACAAAAACTCTCCAGATTATCGACTTTTTAAAGTTTTTCTAGGAAACGTTTTAGATGAATGCTTATTAGCCTTTGTCAGTATAGACTTTTGCAAAGTGTCTCTGTGGCGCAATCAGTTAGTATGTACGGCTATTAACCAAAAGGTTGGTGGTTCAATCCCACCCAGGGACCTAATTGACCTTGTTATCAGATTTTGGTGATCTTTAAGTAGACAAGTCAAAATTTCAAACCCCCTGTTATGGTGTAGGGTACCTGGCCTTCTCTGATGTAATCAGAGTTAGATTTGATTCAGTGATTTTATAAAAACAGCTAGGAAGCACAATTTAGCAGTGGGTTGCAGAGAAAAAAAATATGCTGGCAGAAAAATCCAATTGAGTGATTAAACAGCTCTTTATTTTCAGGCTTTATTTTTATGCTAACAAATTTGTTCTCTGAAAAGTGTCCACAAAGCCAAGTCTCTGATTAACACCTTTGTAAGGATGGTTTTTCACCTATTACTAAATTAAACTTGCTTCTTTGGAAAGGCAGCAAGATGCATCCTCATTTCAATGTCTACTGAAATAATACAGGTTGACACCAGGAAACATTAACGCCACTGCATCCTTGCTGCTTTCTCATGTGGAAGTCTGTTTAATGTGAAAACAAGGTGATATCTAATTAGCACACAGGTAAGGAATTAAGATAATCTTTATTTAAGGGTGAAGATGTTTCTCACAAAATCGTTGCACCAATGCATCATTGAAATTCAAGCTGGAAAGATGATTTTAATATATCACTTGTACATTTTGTATTGCTCTTCTGGTGACAATGTAGTTTGTTTTTGTCAATTACCATTTTAATAATAGGGTAAAGAAAATTAAGTGGATTTTTGAAAGAAAACAATACTGTCAATATACTATTAAAACAAATTAAAATGGTAAAAGTTATTGTACTTTAAGTAAAAATAAAAGAGCCAAAATATCAATCCCAGTTTTGGATTACTTTAATTAACAAACAAAAAAATGCATATAGCAGAGGATAGTTTCAATCTGCCTACCTCTGGGTTATGGGCCCAGCATTCTTCCATTGCTGTACTCTGCTGCACATGTAAGTGCAAGAGATCCTGAAGCACTCACTCATCATGGGAAAGTACCAATGTGTTTCTTCGTTGGTTGATAGAAGAAACATCTTACAAAAACTCTCCAGATTATTGACTTTTTAAAGTTTTGCTAGGAAACGTTTTAGATGAATGCTTATTAGCCTTTGTCAGTATGGACTTTTGCAAAGTGTCTCTGTGGCGCAATCAGTTAGTATGTATGGCTATTAACCAAAAGGTTGGTGGTTCAATCCCACCCAGGGACCTAACTGACCTTGTTATCAGATTTTGGTGATCTTTAAGTAGACAAGTCAAATTTCATACCCCCTGTTATGGTGTAGGGTACCTGGCCTTCTCTGATGTAATCAGAGTTAGATTTGATTCAGTGATTTTATAAAAACATCTAGGAAGCACAATTTAGCAGTGGGTTGCAGAGAAAAAGAAATATGCTGGCAAAAAAATCAAATTGCGTGATTAAACAGCTCTTCATTTTCTGGCTTTATTTTTATGCTAACAAATTTGTTCTCTGAAAAGTGTCCACAAAGCCAAGTCTCTGATTAACACCTTTGTAGGGATGGTTTTTCACCTATTACTAAATTAAACTTGCTTCATTGGAAAGGCAGAGAGATGCATCCTCATTTCAATGTCTACTGAAATAATACAGGTTGACACCAGGAAACATTAACGCCACTGCATCCTTGCTGCTTTCTCATGTGGAAGTCTGTTTAATGTGAAAACAAGGTGATATCTAATTAGCACACAGGTAAGGAATTAAGAAAATCTTTATTTAAGGGTGAAGATGTTTCTCACAAAATTGTTGCCCCAATGCATCATTGAAATTCAAGCTGGAAAGATGATTTTAATATATCACTTGTACATTTTGTATTGCTCTTCTGGTGACAATGTAGTTTTTTTTGTCAATTACCATTTTAATAATAGGGTAAAGAAAATTAAGTGGATTTTTGAAAGAAAACTATACTGTCAATATACTATTAAAACAAATTAAAATGGTAAAAGTTATTGTACTTTAAGTAAAAATAAAAGAGCAAAAATATCAATCCCAGTTTTGATTACTTAAATTAACAAAAAAAATGCATATAGCAAAGGATAGTTTCAATCTGCCTACCTCTGGGTTATGGGTCCAGCATGCTTCCAGTGCAGTACTCTGCTGCACATGTAAGTGCAAGAGATCCTGAAGCACTCACTCATCATGGGAAAGTACCAATGTGTTTATTCATTGGTTGATGGAAGAAACATCTTACAAAAACTCTCCAGATTATTGATTTTTTAATGTTTTTCTAGGAAACGTTCTAGATGTATGCTTATTAGCCTTTGTCACTTGTACATTTTGTATTGCTCTTCTGGTGACAATGTAGTTTGTTTTTGTCAATTACCATTTTAATAATAGGGTAAAGAAAATTAAGTGGATTTTTGAAAGAAAACAATACTGTCAATATACTATTAAAACAAATTAAAATGGTAAAAGTTATTGTACTTTAAGTAAAAATAAAAGAGCCAAAATATCAATCCCAGTTTTGGATTACTTTAATTAACAAAAAAAAATGCATATAGTAGAGGATAGTTTCAATCTGCCTACCTCTGGGTTATGGGCCCAGCATGCTTCCATTGCTGTACTCTGCTGCACATGTAAGTGCAAGAGATCCTGAAGCACTCACTCATCATGGGAAAGTACCAATGTGTTTCTTCGTTGGTTGATGGAAGAAACATCTTACAAAAACTCTCCAGATTATTGACTTTTTAAAGTTTTTCTAGGAAACGTTTTAGATGAATGCTTATTAGCCTTTGTCAGTATTTACTTCTGCAAAGTGTCTCTGTGGCGCAATCAGTTAGTGTGTATGGCTACTAACCAAAAGGTTAGTGGTTCAATCACACCCAGGGACGTAATTGACCTTGTGATCAGATTTTGGTGATCTTTAAGTAGACAAGTCAAAATTTCAAACCCCCTGTTATGGTGTAGGGTACCTGGCCTTCTCTGATGTAATCAGAGTTAGATTTGATTCAGTGATTTTATAAAAACAGCTAGGAAGCACAATTTAGCAGTGGGTTGCAGAGAAAAAGAAATATGCTGGCAAAAAAATCCAATTGAGTGATTAAACAGCTCTTCATTTTCTGGCTTTATTTTTATGCTAACAAATTTGTTCTCTGAAAAGTGTCCACAAAGCCAAGTCTCTGATTAACACCTTTGTAGGGATGGTTTTTCACCTATTACTAAATTAAACTTGCTTCATTGGAAAGGCAGCAAGATGCATCCTCATTTCAATGTCTACTGAAATAATACAGGTTGACACCAGGAAACATTAACGCCACTGCATCCTTGCTGCTTTCTCATGTGGAAGTCTGTTTAATGTGAAAACAAGGTGATATCTAATTAGCACACAGGTAAGGAATTAAGAAAATCTTTATTTAAGGGTGAAGATGTTTCTCATAAAATCGTTGCCCCAATGCATCATTGAAATTCAAGCTGGAAAGATGATTTTAATATATCACTTGTACATTTTGTATTGCTCTTCTGGCAGTTGTTGTCCCCAGATGAGAGTTCCCTTGTGCTGCCTCAGTTGAATCTCCTTTACTTGACAGAGATGTGCCTGAGCAGCGGCCCTCCCCAGCCCTATCCCAAATCATACTTATTTTGCATAGGAGATACCATGGTCATGAAGATTGTTCTCCCAGGGTGAGATTCATTCATTGCATTCTGGGTATGCTGACCCCTGTGATTTCCCCAAATGTGGGAAACTCAACTGCATTATTTGTGGTAGTGGGGGACTGTGTTTGTGCTTTCTTCTGGTCAACTCTGGTAAAAATCAGATTTCTTTGTCTCAGATCTTTCTCTAGCCTTGTTCCTCTTTCGAGAGTTCCCTTGTGCTGCCTCAGTTGGATCTCCTTCACTTGACAGGGGGGTACCCGAGCAGCGACCCTTCGCAGCTCTAGCCCAACTCCTACTTACCTGCCAGGTGAGATACTATGATCATGCAGGTGCTTCTCCCAGGGCAAGGCTCACCCATTGCACTCTGGGTGTGCTGCCCCTGTGATTTCCCCAAATGAGGGAAACTTGACTGCATAATTTGTGTTTCCCCTGGTCGGCTCTCATATAATTCAGATCTCTTTGTCTCAGGTCTCTCTCCAGCCTAGTTTGCTGTCTGTTTCCACTTCTCTTTTCTTGAGCCGCTCCCTTCTATGCCCTTGCGCACTATCCTGACTTCTCCCGTCTGCTTACTTTGTGCCTTCCAACACACAATGCAAACTACAGGTAGTGCTGCAGGGCCCACACCCTTTTACTTGCCTCACAGAGCAGCTCTGGAGCTGTTACAGTGCCCAGCTGCTGCAAGAAATCAGCTTGAATGCTTCAGGGGCTGGGGCATTGCCAACATGAGCCCCACACCGAAGGAGGGTGGGGGTGTTTAATGCGAACTAAGGGTCACCCAAGCGCCGCAAAAGGCCGCCATGCCCTGCACGCCCCTTTTCTCTTTTCATATGCAGACGAGGGTTGAAGCCAACTTTGACCCACTGCTTGGATGGCATTACCATATGCAAATCAATCTGCTGCAGGCCTTCCCCCAGGAATGCTTGCACTAGTTGTTGCATTTGGTTTGTTGTTTGGGGGTGCTTCAGTATTAGGCAGCCTTCTGCCCTCCCATGTTCATCTGAAAATATGTGTTCTCCCTGCAGTTGTTGTCCCCAGATGAGAGTTCCCTTGTGCTGCCTCAGTTGAATCTCCTTTACTTGACAGAGATGTGCCTGAGCAGCGGCCCTCCCCAGCCCTATCCCAAATCATACTTATTTTGCATAGGAGATACCATGGTCATGAAGATTGTTCTCCCAGGGTGAGGTTCATTCATTGCATTCTGGGTATGCTGACTCCTATGATTTCCCCAAATGTGGGAAACTCAACTGCATTATTTGTGGTAGTGGGGGACTATGTTTGTGCTTTCCTCTGGTCAGCTCTGGTAAAAGTCATATTTATTTGTCTCAGATCTTCCTCTAGCCTTGTTCTTCTTTCGAGAGTTCCCTTGTGCTGCCTCAGTTGGATCTCCTTCACTTGACAGGGGGGTGCCCGAGCATCGACCCTCCCCAGCTCAAGCCCAACTCCTACTTACCTGCCAGGTGAGATACTATGATCATGAAGGTGCTTCTCCCAGGGCAAGGCTCACCCATTGCACTCTGGGTGTGCTGCTCCTGTGATTTCCCCAAATGTGGGAAACTTGACTGCATAATTTGTGTTTCCCCTGGTCAGCTCTCGTATAATTCAGATCTGTTTGTCTCAGGTCTCTCTCCAGCCTAGTTTGCTGTCTGTTTCAACTTCTCTTTTCTTGAGCCGCTCCCTTCTATGCCCTTGCGCACTATCTTGACTTCTCCCATCTGCTTACTTTGTGCCTTCCAACGCACAATGCGAACTACAGGTAGTGCTGCAGGGCCCACACCCTTTTACTTGCCTTACAGAGCAGCTCTGGAGCTATTACAGTGCCCAGCTGCTGCAAGTAATCAGCTTGAATGCTTCAGGGGCTGGGGCATAGCCAACAAGAGCCCCACACCGAAGTAGGGTGGAGGTGTTTAATGCGAACTAGGGGTCATCCAAGCGCCGCAAAAGGCCGCCATGCCCTGCACGCCCCTTTTCTCTTTTCATATGCAGACGAGGGTTGAAGCCAACTTTGACCCACTGCTTGGATGACATCACCATATGCAAATCCATCTGCTGCAGGCCTTCCCCCAGGAATGCTTGTACTAGTTATTGCATTTGGTTTGTTGTTTGGGGGTGCTTCAGTATTAGGCAGCCTTCTGCCCTCCCATGTTCATCTGAAAATATGTGTTCTCCCTGCAGTTGTTGTCCCCAGATGAGAGTTCCCTTGTGCTGCCTCAGTTGAATCTCCTTTACTTGACAGAGATGTGCCTGAGCAGCGGCCCTCCCCAGCCCTATCCCAAATCATACTTATTTTGCATAGGAGATACCATGGTCATGAAGATTGTTCTCCCAGGGTGAGGTTCATTCATTGCATTCTGGGTATGCTGACCCCTGTGATTTCCCCAAATGTGGGAAACTCGACTGCATTATTTGTGGTAGTGGGGGACTGTGTTTGTGCTTTCCTCTGGTCAGCTCTGGTAAAAGCCAGATTTCTGTGTCTCAGATCTTCCTCTAGCCTTGTTCTTCTTTCGAGAGTTCTCTTGTGCTGCCTCAGTTGGATCTCCTTCACTTGACAGGGGGGTGCCCGAGCAGCGACCCTCCTCAGCTCTTGCCCAACTCCTACTTACCTGCCAGGTGAGATACTATGATCATGAAGGTGCTTCTCCCAGGGCAAGGCTCACCCATTGCACTCTGTGTGTGCTGCTCCAGCGATTTCCCCAAATGTGGGAAACTCGACTGCATAATTTGTGTTTCCCCTGGTCGGCTCTCATATAATTCAGATCTCTTTGTCTCAGGTCTCTCTCCAGCCTAGTTTGCTGTCTGTTTCCACTTCTCTTTTCTTGAGCCGCTCCCTTCTATGCCCTTGCGCACTATCTTGACTTCTCCCGTCTGCTTACTTTGTGCCTTCCAACGCACAATGCGAACTACAGGTAGTGCTGCAGGGCCCACACCCTTTTAGTTGCCTTACAGAGCAGCTCTGGAGCTGTTACAGTGCCCAGCTGCTGCAAGAAATCAGCTTGAATGTTCTTCGTTGATTGATGGAAGAAACATCTTACAAAAACTCTCCAGATTATTGACTTTTTAAAGTTTTTCTAGGAAACGTTCTAGATGAATGCTTATTAGCGTTTGTCAGAATGTACGTTTGCAAAGTGTCACTGTGGCGCAATCAGTTAGCGTGTTCGGTTATTATCCAAAAGGTTGGTGGTTCAATCCCACCCAGGGACGTAATTTACCTTGTTATCTGATTTTGGTGATATTAAAGTAGACAAGTCAAAATTTCAAACCCCCTCTTATTGTGTAGGGTACCTGGCCTTCTCTGATGTAATCAGAGTTAGATTTGATTCAGTGATTTTATAAAAAACAGCTAGGAAGCACAATTTAGCAGTGGGTTGCAGAGAAAAAAAATATGCTGGCAGTAAAAATCCAATTGAGTGATTAAACAGCTCTTCATTTTCTGGCTTTATTTTTATGCTAACAAATTTGTTCTCTGAAAAGTGTCCACAAAGCCAAGTCTCTGATTAACACCTTTGTAAGGATGGTTTTTCACCTATTACTAAATTAAACTTGCTTCATTGGAAAGGCAGCAAGATGCATCCTCATTTCAATGTCTACTGAAATAATACAGGTTGACACCAGGAAACATTAACGCCACTGCATCCTTGCTGCTTTCTCATGTGGAAGTCTGTTTAATGTGAAAACAAGGTGATATCTAATTAGCACACAGGTAAGGAATTACGAAAATCTTTATTTAAGGGTGAAGATGTTTCTCACAAAATTGTTGCCCCAATGCATCATTGAAATTCAAGCTGGAAAGATGATTTTAATATATCACTTGTACATTTTGTATTGCTCTTCTGGTGACAATGTAGTTTTTTTTGTCAATTACCATTTTAATAACAGGGTAAAGAAAATTAAGTGGATTTTTGAAAGAAAACTATACTGTCAATATACTATTAAAACAAATTAAAATGGTAAAAGTTATTGTACTTTAAGTAAAAATAAAAGAGCAAAAATATCAATCCCAGTTTTGATTACTTAAATTAAAAAAAAAATGCATATAGCAAAGGATAGTTTCAATCTGCCTACCTCTGGGTTATGGGTCCAGCATGCTTCCATTGCAGTACTCTGCTGCCCATGTAAGTGCAAGAGATCCTGAAGCACTCACTCATCATGGGAAAGTACCAATGTGTTTATTCGTTGGTTGATGGAAGAAACATCTTACAAAAACTCTCCAGATTATTGATTTTTTAATGTTTTTCTAGGAAACGTTCTAGATGTATGCTTATTAGCCTTTGTCAGTATGTACTTTTTGCAAAGTGTCTCTGTGGCGCAATCGGTTAGTGTGTTTGGCTATTAACCAAAAGGTTGGTGGTTCAATCCCACCCAGGGACGTAATTAACCTTGTGATCAGATTTTGGTGATATTTAAGTAGACAAATCAAAATTTCAAACCTCCTCTTATGGTGTAGGGTACATGGCCTTCTCTGATGTAATCAGAGTTAGATTTGATTCAGTGATTTTATAAAAAACAGCTAGGAAGCACAATCTAGCAGTGGGTTGCAGAGAAAAAAAATATGCTGGCAGAAAAATCCAATCGAGTGATTAAACAGCTCTTCATTTTCTGGCTTTATTTTTATGCTAACAAATTTGTTCTCTGAAAAGTGTCCACAAAGCCAAGTCTCTGATTAACACCTTTGTAAGGATGGTTTTTCACCTATTACTAAATTAAACTTGCTTCATTGGAAAGGCAGCAAGATGCATCCTCATTTCAATGTCTACTGAAATAATACAAGTTGACACCAGGAAACATTAACGCCACTGCATCCTTGCTGCTTTCTCATGTGGAAGTCTGTTTAATGTGAAAACAAGGTGATATCTAATTAGCACACAGGTAAGGAATTACGAAAATCTTTATTTAAGGGTTAAGATGTTTCTCACAAAATTGTTGACCCAATGCATCATTGAAATTCAAGCTGGAAAGATGATTTTAATATATCACTTGTACATTTTGTATTGCTCTTCTGGTGACAATGTAGTTTGTTTTTGTCAATTACCATTTTAATAATAGGGTAAAGAAAATGAAGTGGATTTTTGAAAGAAAACAATACTGTCAATATACTATTAAAACAAATTAAAATGGTAAAAGTTATTGTACTTTAAGTAAAAATAAAAGAGACAAAATATCAATCCCAGTTTTGGATTACTTTAATTAACAAAAAAAAATGCATATAGCAGAGGATAGTTTCAAAATTTCAAACCCCCTGTTATGGTGTAGGGTACCTGGCCTTCTCTGATGTAATCAGAGTTAGATTTGATTCAGTGATTTTATAAAAACAGCTAGGAAGCACAATTTAGCAGTGGGTTGCAGAGAAAAAAAATATGCTGGCAGAAAAATCCAATTGAGTGATTAAACAGCTCTTTATTTTCTGGCTTTATTTTTATGCTAACAAATTTGTTCTCTGAAAAGTGTCCACAAAGCCAAGTCTCTGATTAACACCTTTGTAAGGATGGTTTTTCACCTATTACTAAATTAAACTTGCTTCATTGGAAAGGCAGCAAGATGCATCCTCATTTCAATGTCTACTGAAATAATACAGGTTGACACCAGGAAACATTAACGCCACTGCATCCTTGCTGCTTTCTCATGTGGAAGTCTGTTTAATGTGAAAACAAGGTGATATCTAATTAGCACACAGGTAAGGAATTAAGAAAATCTTTATTTAAGGGTGAAGATGTTTCTCACAAAATCGTTGCCCCAATGCATCATTGAAATTCAAGCTGGAAAGATGATTTTAATATATCACTTGTACATTTTGTATTGCTCTTCTGGTGACAATGTAGTTTGTTTTTGTCAATTACCATTTTAATAATAGGGTAAAGAAAATTAAGTGGATTTTTGAAAGAAAACAATACTGTCAATATACTATTAAAACAAATTAAAATGGTAAAAGTTATTGTACTTTAAGTAAAAATAAAAGAGCCAAAATATCAATCCCAGTTTTGGATTACTTTAATTAACAAACAAAAAAATGCATATAGCAGAGGATAGTTTCAATCTGCCTACCTCTGGGTTATGGGCCCAGCATTCTTCCATTGCTGTACTCTGCTGCACATGTAAGTGCAAGAGATCCTGAAGCACTCACTCATCATGGGAAAGTACCAATGTGTTTCTTCGTTGGTTGATAGAAGAAACATCTTACAAAAACTCTCCAGATTATTGACTTTTTTAAGTTTTTCTAGGAAACGTTTTAGATTAATGCTTATTAGCATTTGTCAGTATGTACTTTTGCAAAGTGTCTCTGTGGTGCAATCAGTTAGTGTGTACGGCTATTAACCAAAAGGTTGGTGGTTCAATCCCACCCAGGGACGTAATTGACCTTGTTATCAGATTTTGGTGATCTTTAAGTAGACAAGTCAAATTTCATACCCCCTGTTATGGTGTAGGGTACCTGGCCTTCTCTGATGTAATCAGAGTTAGATTTGATTCAGTGATTTTATAAAAACATCTAGGAAGCACAATTTAGCAGTGGGTTGCAGAGAAAAAGAAATATGCTGGCAAAAAAATCAAATTGCGTGATTAAACAGCTCTTCATTTTCTGGCTTTATTTTTATGCTAACAAATTTGTTCTCTGAAAAGTGTCCACAAAGCCAAGTCTCTGATTAACACCTTTGTAGGGATGGTTTTTCACCTATTACTAAATTAAACTTGCTTCATTGGAAAGGCAGCAAGATGTATCCTCATTTCAATGTCTACTGAAATAATACAGGTTGACACCAGGAAACATTAACGCCACTGCATCCTTGCTGCTTTCTCATGTGGAAGTCTGTTTAATGTGAAAACAAGGTGATATCTAATTAGCACACAGGTAAGGAATTAAGAAAATCTTTATTTAAGGGTGAAGATGTTTCTCACAAAATTATTGACCCAATGCATCATTGAAATTCAAGCTGGAAAGATGATTTTAATATATCACTTGTACATTTTGTATTGCTCTTCTGGTGACAATGTAGTTTGTTTTTGTCAATTACCATTTTAATAATAGGGTAAAGAAAATGAAGTGGATTTTTGAAAGAAAACAATACTGTCAATATACTATTAAAACAAATTAAAATGGTAAAAGTTATTGTACTTTAAGTAAAAATAAAAGAGACAAAATATCAATCCCAGTTTTGGATTACTTTAATTAACAAAAAAAATGCATATAGCAGAGGATAGTTTCAATCTGCCTACCTCTGGGTTATGGGCCCAGCATGCTTCCATTGCAGTACTCTGCTGCACATGTAAGTGCAAGAGATCCTGAAGCACTCACTCATCATGGGAAAGTACCAATGTGTTTCTTCGTTGGTTGATGGAAGAAACATCTTACAAAAACTCTCCAGATTATTGACTTTTTAAAGTTTTTCTAGGAAACGTTTTAGATGAATGCTTATTAGCCTTTGTCAGTATGAACTTTTGCAAAGTGTCTCTGTGGCGCAATCAGTTAGTATGTACGGCTATTAACCAAAAGGTTGGTGGTTCAATCCCACCCAGGGACCTAATTGACCTTGTTATCAGATTTTGGTGATCTTTAAGTAGACAAGTCAAAATTTCAAACCCCCTGTTATGGTGTAGGGTACCTGGCCTTCTCTGATGTAATCAGAGTTAGATTTGATTCAGTGATTTTATAAAAACAGCTAGGAAGCACAATTTAGCAGTGGGTTGCAGAGAAAAAAAATATGCTGGCAGAAAAATCCAATTGAGTGATTAAACAGCTCTTTATTTTCTGGCTTTATTTTTATGCTAACAAATTTGTTCTCTGAAAAGTGTCCACAAAGCCAAGTCTCTGATTAACACCTTTGTAAGGATGGTTTTTCACCTATTACTAAATTAAACTTGCTTCATTGGAAAGGCAGCAAGATGCATCCTCATTTCAATGTCTACTGAAATAATACAGGTTGACACCAGGAAACATTAACGCCACTGCATCCTTGCTGCTTTCTCATGTGGAAGTATGTTTAATGTGAAAACAAGGTGATATCTAATTAGCACACAGGTAAGGAATTAAGAAAATCTTTATTTAAGGGTGAAGATGTTTCTCACAAAATCGTTGCCCCAATGCATCATTGAAATTCAAGCTGGAAAGATGATTTTAATATATCACTTGTACATTTTGTATTGCTCTTCTGGTGACAATGTAGTTTGTTTTTGTCAATTACCATTTTAATAATAGGGTAAAGAAAATTACGTGGATTTTTGAAAGAAAACAATACTGTCAATATACTATTAAAACAAATTAAAATGGTAAAAGTTATTGTACTTTAAGTAAAAATAAAAGAGCCAAAATATCAATCCCAGTTTTGGATTACTTTAATTAACAAACAAAAAAATGCATATAGCAGAGGATAGTTTCAATCTGCCTACCTCTGGGTTATGGGCCCAGCATTCTTCCATTGCTGTACTCTGCTGCACATGTAAGTGCAAGAGATCCTGAAGCACTCACTCATCATGGGAAAGTACCAATGTGTTTCTTCGTTGGTTGATAGAAGAAACATCTTACAAAAACTCTCCAGATTATTGACTTTTTTAAGTTTTTCTAGGAAACGTTTTAGATGAATGCTTATTAGCATTTGTCATTATGTACTTTTGCAAAGTGTCTCTGTGGTGCAATCAGTTAATGTGTACGGCTATTAACCAAAAGGTTGGTGGTTCAATCCGACCCAGGGACGTAATTGACCTTGTTTTCAGATTTTGGTGATCTTTAAGTAAACAAGTCAAATTTCATACCCCCTGTTATGGTGTAGGGTACCTGGCCTTCTCTGATGTAATCAGAGTTAGATTTGATTCAGTGATTTTATAAAAACATCTAGGAAGCACAATTTAGCAGTGGGTTGCAGAGAAAAAGAAATATGCTGGCAAAAAAATCAAATTGCGTGATTAAACAGCTCTTCATTTTCTGGCTTTATTTTTATGCTAACAAATTTGTTCTCTGAAAAGTGTCCACAAAGCCAAGTCTCTGATTAACACCTTTGTAGGGATGGTTTTTCACCTATTACTAAATTAAACTTGCTTCATTGGAAAGGCAGCAAGATGTATCCTCATTTCAATGTCTACTGAAATAATACAGGTTGACACCAGGAAACATTAACGCCACTGCATCCTTGCTGCTTTCTCATGTGGAAGTCTGTTTAATGTGAAAACAAGGTGATATCTAATTAGCACACAGGTAAGGAATTAAGAAAATCTTTATTTAAGGGTGAAGATGTTTCTCACAAAATCGTTGCCCCAATGCATCATTGAAATTCAAGCTGGAAAGATGATTTTAATATATCACTTGTACATTTTGTATTGCTCTTCTGGTGACAATGTAGTTTGTTTTTGTCAATTACCATTTTAATAATAGGGTAAAGAAAATGAAGTGGATTTTTGAAAGAAAACAATACTGTCAATATACTATTAAAACAAATTAAAATGGTAAAAGTTATTGTACTTTAAGTAAAAATAAAAGAGACAAAATATCAATCCCAGTTTTGGATTACTTTAATTAACAAAAAAAATGCATATAGCAGAGGATAGTTTCAATCTGCCTACCTCTGGGTTATGGGCCCAGCATGCTTCCATTGCAGTACTCTGCTGCACATGTAAGTGCAAGAGATCCTGAAGCACTCACTCATCATGGGAAAGTACCAATGTGTTTCTTCGTTGGTTGATGGAAGAAACATCTTACAAAAACTCTCCAGATTATTGACTTTTTAAAGTTTTTCTAGGAAACGTTTTAGATGAATGCTTATTAGCCTTTGTCAGTATGGACTTTTGCAAAGTGTCTCTGTGGCACAATCAGTTAGTATGTATGGCTATTAACCAAAAGGTTGGTGGTTCAATCCCACCCAGGGACCTAATTGACCTTGTTATCAGATTTTGGTGATCTTTAAGTAGACAAGTCAAAATTTCAAACCCCCTGTTATGGTGTAGGGTACCTGGCCTTCTCTGATGTAATCAGAGTTAGATTTGATTCAGTGATTTTATAAAAACAGCTAGGAAGCACAATTTAGCAGTGGGTTGCAGAGAAAAAAAATATGCTGGCAGAAAAATCCAATTGAGTGATTAAACAGCTCTTTATTTTCTGGCTTTATTTTTATGCTAACAAATTTGTTCTCTGAAAAGTGTCCACAAAGCCAAGTCTCTGATTAACACCTTTGTAAGGATGGTTTTTCACCTATTACTAAATTAAACTTGCTTCATTGGAAAGGCAGCAAGATGCATCCTCATTTCAATGTCTACTGAAATAATACAGGTTGACACCAGGAAACATTAACGCCACTGCATCCTTGCTGCTTTCTCATGTGGAAGTCTGTTTAATGTGAAAACAAGGTGATATCTAATTAGCACACAGGTAAGGAATTAAGAAAATCTTTATTTAAGGGTGAAGATGTTTCTCACAAAATCGTTGCCCCAATGCATCATTGAAATTCAAGCTGGAAAGATGATTTTAATATATCACTTGTACATTTTGTATTGCTCTTCTGGTGACAATGTAGTTTGTTTTTGTCAATTACCATTTTAATAATAGGGTAAAGAAAATTAAGTGGATTTTTGAAAGAAAACAATACTGTCAATATACTATTAAAACAAATTAAAATGGTAAAAGTTATTGTACTTTAAGTAAAAATAAAAGAGCCAAAATATCAATCCCAGTTTTGGATTACTTTAATTAACAAACAAAAAAATGCATATAGCAGAGGATAGTTTCAATCTGCCTACCTCTGGGTTATGGGCCCAGCATTCTTCCATTGCTGTACTCTGCTGCACATGTAAGTGCAAGAGATCCTGAAGCACTCACTCATCATGGGAAAGTACCAATGTGTTTCTTCGTTGGTTGATAGAAGAAACATCTTACAAAAACTCTCCAGATTATTGACTTTTTTAAGTTTTTCTAGGAAACGTTTTAGATGAATGCTTATTAGCATTTGTCAGTATGTACTTTTGCAAAGTGTCTCTGTGGTGCAATCAGTTAGTGTGTACGGCTATTAACCAAAAGGTTGGTGGTTCAATCCCACCCAGGGACGTAATTGACCTTGTTATCAGATTTTGGTGATCTTTAAGTAGACAAGTCAAATTTCATACCCCCTGTTATGGTGTAGGGTACCTGGCCTTCTCTGATGTAATCAGAGTTAGATTTGATTCAGTGATTTTATAAAAATATCTAGGAAGCACAATTTAGCAGTGGGTTGCAGAGAAAAAGAAATATGCTGGCAAAAAAATCAAATTGCGTGATTAAACAGCTCTTCATTTTCTGGCTTTATTTTTATGCTAACAAATTTGTTCTCTGAAAAGTGTCCACAAAGCCAAGTCTCTGATTAACACCTTTGTAGGGATGGTTTTTCACCTATTACTAAATTAAACTTGCTTCATTGGAAAGGCAGCAAGATGTATCCTCATTTCAATGTCTACTGAAATAATACAGGTTGACACCAGGAAACATTAACGCCACTGCATCCTTGCTGCTTTCTCATGTGGAAGTCTGTTTAATGTGAAAACAAGGTGATATCTAATTAGCACACAGGTAAGGAATTAAGAAAATCTTTATTTAAGGGTGAAGATGTTTCTCACAAAATTATTGACCCAATGCATCATTGAAATTCAAGCTGGAAAGATGATTTTAATATATCACTTGTACATTTTGTATTGCTCTTCTGGTGACAATGTAGTTTGTTTTTGTCAATTACCATTTTAATAATAGGGTAAAGAAAATGAAGTGGATTTTTGAAAGAAAACAATAATGTCAATATACTATTAAAACAAATTAAAATGGTAAAAGTTATTGTACTTTAAGTAAAAATAAAAGAGCCAAAATATCAATCCCAGTTTTGGATTACTTTAATTAACAAAAAAAAATGCATATAGCAGAGGATAGTTTCAATCTGCTTACCTCTGGGTTATGGGCCCAGCATGCTTCCATTGCAGTACTCTGCTGCACATGTAAGTGCAAGAGATCCTGAAGCACTCACTCATCATGGGAAAGTACCAATGTGTTTCTTCGTTGGTTGATGGAAGAAACATCTTACAAAAACTCTCCAGATTATTGACTTTTTAAAGTTTTTCTAGGAAACGTTATAGATGAATGCTTATTAGCCTTTGTCAGTATGACCTTTTGCAAAGTGTCTCTGTGGCGCAATCAGTTAGTGTGTACGGCTATTAACCAAAAGGTTGGTGGTTCAATCCCACCCAGGGACCTAATTGACCTTGTTATCAGATTTTGGTGATCTTTAAGTAGACAAGTCAAATTTCATACCCCCTCTTATGGTGTAGGGTACCTGGCCTTCTCTGATGTAATCAGAGTTAGATTTGATTCAGTGATTTTATAAAAACATCTAGGAAGCACAATTTAGCAGTGGGTTGCAGAGAAAAAGAAATATGCTGGCAAAAAAATCAAATTGCGTGATTAAACAGCTCTTTATTTTCTGGCTTTATTTTTATGCTAACAAATTTGTTCTCTGAAAAGTGTCCACAAAGCCAAGTCTCTGATTAACACCTTTGTAGGGATTGTTTTTCACCTATTACTAAATTAAACTTGCTTCATTGGAAAGGCAGCAAGATGCATCCTCATTTCAATGTCTACTGAAATAATACAGGTTGACACCAGGAAACATTAACGCCACTGCATCCTTGCTGCTTTCTCATGTGGAAGTCTGTTTAATGTGAAAACAAGGTGATATCTAATTAGCACACAGGTAAGGAATTACGAAAATCTTTATTTAAGGGTGAAGATGTTTCTCACAAAATTGTTGCCCCAATGAATCATTGAAATTCAAGCTGGAAAGATGATTTAAATATATCACTTGTACATTTTGTATTGCTCTTCTGGTGACAATGTAGTTTTTTTGTCAATTACCATTTTAATAACAGGGTAAAGAAAATTAAGTGGATTTTTGAAAGAAAACTATACTGTCAATATACTATTAAAACAAATTAAAATGGTAAAAGTTATTGTACTTTAAGTAAAAATAAAAGAGCAAAAATATCAATCCCAGTTTTGATTACTTAAATTAACAAAAAAAATGCATATAGCAAAGGATAGTTTCAATCTGCCTACCTCTGGGTTATGGGTCCAGCATGCTTCCATTGCAGTACTCTGCTGCCCATGTAAGTGCAAGAGATCCTGAAGCACTCACTCATCATGGGAAAGTACCAATGTGTTTATTCGTTGGTTGATGGAAGAAACATCTTACAAAAACTCTCCAGATTATTGATTTTTTAATGTTTTCTAGGAAACGTTCTAGATGTATGCTTATTAGCCTTTGTCAGTATGTACTTTTTGCAAAGTGTCTCTGTGGCGCAATCGGTTAGTGTGTTTGGCTATTAACCAAAAGGTTGGTGGTTCAATCCCACCCAGGGACGTAATTAACTTTGTGATCAGATTTTGGTGATATTTAAGTAGACAAGTCAAAATTTCAAACCTCCTCTTATGGTGTAGGGTACATGGCCTTCTCTGATGTAATCAGAGTTAGATTTGATTCAGTGATTTTATAAAAAACAGCTAGGAAGCACAATTTAGCAGTGGGTTGCAGAGAAAAAAAATATGCTGGCAGAAAAATCCAATCGAGTGATTAAACAGCTCTTCATTTTCTGGCTTTATTTTTATGCTAACAAATTTGTTCTCTGAAAAGTGTCCACAAAGCCAAGTCTCTGATTAACACCTTTGTAAGGATGGTTTTTCACCTATTACTAAATTAAACTTGCTTCATTGGAAAGGCAGCAAGATGCATCCTCATTTCAATGTCTACTGAAATAATACAGGTTGACACCAGGAAACATTAACGCCACTGCATCCTTGCTGCTTTCTCATGTGGAAGTCTGTTTAATGTGAAAACAAGGTGATATCTAATTAGCACACAGGTAAGGAATTAAGAAAATCTTTATTTAAGGGTGAAGATGTTTCTCACAAAATTGTTGACCCAATGCATCATTGAAATTCAAGCTGGAAAGATGATTTTAATATATCACTTGTACATTTTGTATTGCTCTTCTGGTGACAATGTAGTTTGTTTTTGTCAATTACCATTTTAATAATAGGGTAAAGAAAATGAAGTGGATTTTTGAAAGAAAACAATAATGTCAATATACTATTAAAACAAATTAAAATGGTAAAAGTTATTATACTTTAAGTAAAAATAAAAGAGACAAAATATCAATCCCAGTTTTGGATTACTTTAATTAACAAAAAAAAAATGCATATAGCAGAGGATAGTTTCAATCTGCTTACCTCTGGGTTATGGGCCCAGCATGCTTCCATTGCAGTACTCTGCTGCACATGTAAGTTCAAGAGATCCTGAAGCACTCACTCATCATGGGAAAGTACCAATGTGTTTCTTCGTTGGTTGATGGAAGAAACATCTTACAAAAACTCTCCAGATTATTGACTTTTTAAAGTTTTTCTAGGAAACGTTTTAGATGAATGCTTATTAGCCTTTGTCAGTATGGACTTTTGCAAGGTGTCTCTGTGGTGCAATCAGTTAGTATGTACGGCTATTAACCAAAAGGTTGGTGGTTCAATCCCACCCAGGGACCTAATTGACCTTGTTATCAGATTTTGGTGATCTTTAAGTAGACAAGTCAAAATTTCAAACCCCCTGTTATGGTGTAGGGTACCTGGCCTTCTCTGATGTAATCAGAGTTAGATTTGATTCAGTGATTTTATAAAAACAGCTAGGAAGCACAATTTAGCAGTGGGTTGCAGAGAAAAAAAATATGCTGGCAGAAAAATCCAATTGAGTGATTAAACAGCTCTTTATTTTCTGGCTTTATTTTTATGCTAACAAATTTGTTCTCTGAAAAGTGTCCACAAAGCCAAGTCTCTGATTAACACCTTTGTAAGGATGGTTTTTCACCTATTACTAAATTAAACTTGCTTCATTGGAAAGGCAGCAAGATGCATCCTCATTTCAATGTCTACTGAAATAATACAGGTTGACACCAGGAAACATTAACGCCACTGCATCCTTGCTGCTTTCTCATGTGGAAGTCTGTTTAATGTGAAAACAAGGTGATATCTAATTAGCACACAGGTAAGGAATTAAGAAAATCTTTATTTAAGGGTGAAGATGTTTCTCACAAAATCGTTGCCCCAATGCATCATTGAAATTCAAGCTGGAAAGATGATTTTAATATATCACTTGTACATTTTGTATTGCTCTTCTGGTGACAATGTAGTTTGTTTTTGTCAATTACCATTTTAATAATAGGGTAAAGAAAATGAAGTGGATTTTTGAAAGAAAACAATACTGTCAATATACTATTAAAACAAATTAAAATGGTAAAAGTTATTGTACTTTAAGTAAAAATAAAAGAGCCAAAATATCAATCCCAGTTTTGGATTACTTTAATTAACAAACAAAAAAATGCATATAGGAGAGGATAGTTTCAATCTGCCTACCTCTGGGTTATGGGCCCAGCATGCTTCCATTGCTGTACTCTGCTGCACATGTAAGTGCAAGAGATCCTGAAGCACTCACTCATCATGGGAAAGTACCAATGTGTTTCTTCGTTGGTTGATAGAAGAAACATCTTACAAAAACTCTCCAGATTATTGACTTTTTTAAGTTTTTCTAGGAAACGTTTTAGATGAATGCTTATTAGCCTTTGTCAGTATGTACTTTTGCATAGTGTCTCTGTGGCGCAATCAGTTAGTGTGTACGGCTATTAACCAAAAGGTTGGTGGTTCAATCCCACCCAGGGACGTAATTGACCTTGTTATCAGATTTTGGTGATCTTTAAGTAGACAAGTCAAATTTCATACCCCCTGTTATGGTGTAGGGTACCTGGCCTTCTCTGATGTAATCAGAGTTAGATTTGATTCAGTGATTTTATAAAAACATCTAGGAAGCACAATTTAGCAGTGGGTTGCAGAGAAAAAGAAATATGCTGGCAAAAAAATCAAATTGCGTGATTAAACAGCTCTTCATTTTCTGGCTTTATTTTTATGCTAACAAATTTGTTCTCTGAAAAGTGTCCACAAAGCCAAGTCTCTGATTAACACCTTTGTAGGGATGGTTTTTCACCTATTACTAAATTAAACTTGCTTCATTGGAAAGGCAGCAAGATGTATCCTCATTTCAATGTCTACTGAAATAATACAGGTTGACACCAGGAAACATTAACGCCACTGCATCCTTGCTGCTTTCTCATGTGGAAGTCTGTTTAATGTTAAAACAAGGTGATATCTAATTAGCACACAGGTAAGGAATTAAGAAAATCTTTATTTAAGGGTGAAGATGTTTCTCACAAAATTGTTGACCCAATGCATCATTGAAATTCAAGCTGGAAAGATGATTTTAATATATCACTTGTACATTTTGTATTGCTCTTCTGGTGACAATGTAGTTTGTTTTTGTCAATTACCATTTTAATAATAGGGTAAAGAAAATGAAGTGGATTTTTGAAAGAAAACAATACTGTCAATATACTATTAAAACAAATTAAAATGGTAAAAGTTATTGTACTTTAAGTAAAAATAAAAGAGACAAAATATCAATCCCAGTTTTGGATTACTTTAATTAACAAAAAAAATGCATATAGCAGAGGATAGTTTCAATCTGCCTACCTCTGGGTTATGGGCCCAGCATGCTTCCATTGCAGTACTCTGCTGCACATGTAAGTGCAAGAGATCCTGAAGCACTCACTCATCATGGGAAAGTACCAATGTGTTTCTTCGTTGGTTGATGGAAGAAACATCTTACAAAAACTCTCCAGATTATTGACTTTTTAAACTTTTTCTAGGAAACGTTTTAGATGAATGCTTATTAGCCTTTGTCAGTATGGACTTTTGCAAAGTGTCTCTGTGGTGCAATCGGTTAGTGTGTTTGGCTATTAACCAAAAGGTTGGTGGTTCAATCCCACCCAGGGACGTAATTTACCTTGTGATCAGATTTTGGTGATCTTTAAGTAGACAAGTCAAAATTTCAAACCCCCTGTTATGGTGTAGGGTACCTGGCCTTCTCTGATGTAATCAGAGTTAGATTTGATTCAGTGATTTTATAAAAACAGTTAGGAAGCACAATTTAGCAGTGGGTTGCAGAGAAAAAAAATATGCTGGCAGAAAAATCCAATTGAGTGATTAAACAGCTCTTTATTTTCTGGCTTTATTTTTATGCTAACAAATTTGTTCTCTGAAAAGTGTCCACAAAGCCAAGTCTCTGATTAACACCTTTGTAAGGATGGTTTTTCACCTATTACTAAATTAAACTTGCTTCATTGGAAAGGCAGCAAGATGCATCCTCATTTCAATGTCTACTGAAATAATACAAGTTGACACCAGGAAACATTAACGCCACTGCATCCTTGCTGCTTTCTCATGTGGAAGTCTGTTTAATATGAAAACAAGGTGATATCTAATTAGCACACAGGTAAGGAATTAAGAAAATCTTTATTTAAGGGTGAAGATGTTTCTCACAAAATCGTTGCCCCAATGCATCATTGAAATTCAAGCTGGAAAGATGATTTTAATATATCACTTGTACATTTTGTATTGCTCTACTGGTGACAATGTAGTTTGTTTTTGTCAATTACCATATTAATAATAGGGTAAAGAAAATGAAGTGGATTTTTGAAAGAAAACAATACTGTCAATATACTATTAAAACAAATTAAAATGGTAAAAGTTATTGTACTTTAAGTAAAAATAAAAGAGACAAAATATCAATCCCAGTTTTGGATTACTTTAATTAACAAAAAAAATGCATATAGCAGAGGATAGTTTCAATCTGCCTACCTCTGGGTTATGGGCCCAGCATGCTTCCATTGCAGTACTCTGCTGCACATGTAAGTGCAAGAGATCCTGAAGCACTCACTCATCATGGGAAAGTACCAATGTGTTTCTTCGTTGGTTGATGGAAGAAACATCTTACAAAAACTCTCCAGATTATTGACTTTTTAAAGTTTTTCTAGGAAACGTTTTAGATGAATGCTTATTAGCCTTTGTCAGTATGGACTTTTGCAAAGTGTCTCTGTGGCGCAATCGGTTAGTGTGTTTGGCTATTAACCAAAAGGTTGGTGGTTCAATCCCACCCAGGGACGTAATTAACCTTGTGATCAGATTTTGGTGATATTTAAGTAGACAAGTCAAAATTTCAAACCTCCTCTTATGGTGTAGGGTACATGGCCTTCTCTGATGTAATCAGAGTTAGATTTGATTCAGTGATTTTATAAAAAACAGCTAGGAAGCACAATTTAGCAGTGGGTTGCAGAGAAAAAAAATATGCTGGCAGAAAAATCCAATCGAGTGATTAAACAGCTCTTCATTTTCTGGCTTTATTTTTATGCTAACAAATTTGTTCTCTGAAAAGTGTCCACAAAGCCAAGTCTCTGATTAACACCTTTGTAAGGATGGTTTTTCACCTATTACTAAATTAAACTTGCTTCATTGGAAAGGCAGCAAGATGCATCCTCATTTCAATGTCTACTGAAATAATACAAGTTGACACCAGGAAACATTAACGCCACTGCATCCTTGCTGCTTTCTCATGTGGAAGTCTGTTTAATGTGAAAACAAGGTGATATCTAATTAGCACACAGGTAAGGAATTAAGAAAATCTTTATTTAAGGGTGAAGATGTTTCTCACAAAATTGTTGACCCAATGCAACATTGAAATTCAAGCTGGAAAGATGATTTTAATATATCACTTGTACATTTTGTATTGCTCTTCTGGTGACAATGTAGTTTGTTTTTGTCAATTACCATTTTAATAATAGGGTAAAGAAAATGAAGTGGATTTTTGAAAGAAAACAATACTGTCAATATACTATTAAAACAAATTAAAATGGTAAAAGTTATAGTACTTTAAGTAAAAATAAAAGAGACAAAATATCAATCCCAGTTTTGGATTACTTTAATTAACAAAAAAAAATGCATATAGCAGAGGATAGTTTCAATCTGCCTACCTCTGGGTTATGGGCCCAGCATGCTTCCATTGCAGTACTCTGCTGCACATGTAAGTTCAAGAGATCCTGAAGCACTCACTCATCATGGGAAAGTACCAATGTGTTTCTTCGTTGGTTGATGGAAGAAACATCTTACAAAAACTCTCCAGATTATTGACTTTTTTAAGTTTTTCTAGGAAACGTTTTAGATGAATGCTTATTAGCCTTTGTCAGTATGTACTTTTGCAAAGTGTCTCTGTGGCGCAATCAGTTAGTGTGTACGGCTATTAACCAAAAGGTTGGTGGTTCAATCCCACCCAGGGACGTAATTGACCTTGTTATCAGATTTTGGTGATCTTTAAGTAGACAAGTCAAATTTCATACCCCCTGTTATGGTGTAGGGTACCTGGCCTTCTCTGATGTAATCAGAGTTAGATTTGATTCAGTGATTTTATAAAAACATCTAGGAAGCACAATTTAGCAGTGGGTTGCAGAGAAAAAGAAATATGCTGGCAAAAAAATCAAATTGCGTGATTAAACAGCTCTTCATTTTCTGGCTTTATTTTTATGCTAACAAATTTGTTCTATGAAAAGTGTCCACAAAGCCAAGTCTCTGATTAACACCTTTGTAGGGATGGTTTTTCACCTATTACTAAATTAAACTTGCTTCATTGGAAAGGCAGCAAGATGTATCCTCATTTCAATGTCTACTGAAATAATACAGGTTGACACCAGGAAACATTAACGCCACTGCATCCTTGCTGCTTTCTCATGTGGAAGTCTGTTTAATGTGAAAACAAGGTGATATCTAATTAGCACACAGGTAAGGAATTAAGAAAATCTTTAAGGGTGAAGATGTTTCTCACAAAATTATTGACCCAATGCATCATTGAAATTCAAGCTGGAAAGATGATTTTAATATATCACTTGTACATTTTGTATTGCTCTTCTGGTGACAATGTAGTTTGTTTTTGTCAATTACCATTTTAATAATAGGGTAAAGAAAATGAAGTGGATTTTTGAAAGAAAACAATACTGTCAATATACTATTAAAACAAATTAAAATGGTAAAAGTTATTGTACTTTAAGTAAAAATAAAAGAGACAAAATATCAATCCCAGTTTTGGATTACTTTAATTAACAAAAAAAATGCATATAGCAGAGGATAGTTTCAATCTGCCTACCTCTGGGTTATGGGCCCAGCATGCTTCCATTGCAGTACTCTGCTGCACATGTAAGTGCAAGAGATCCTGAAGCACTCACTCATCATGGGAAAGTACCAATGTGTTTCTTCGTTGGTTGATGGAAGAAACATCTTACAAAAACTCTCCAGATTATTGACTTTTTAAACTTTTTCTAGGAAACGTTTTAGATGAATGCTTATTAGCCTTTGTCAGTATGGACTTTTGCAAAGTGTCTCTGTGGCGCAATCGGTTAGTGTGTTTGGCTATTAACCAAAAGGTTGGTGGTTCAATCCCACCCAGGGACGTAATTAACCTTGTGATCAGATTTTGGTGATCTTTAAGTAGACAAGTCAAAATTTCAAACCCCCTGTTATGGTGTAGGGTACCTGGCCTTCTCTGATGTAATCAGAGTTAGATTTGATTCAGTGATTTTATAAAAACAGCTAGGAAGCACAATTTAGCAGTGGGTTGCAGAGAAAAAAAATATGCTGGCAGAAAAATCCAATTGAGTGATTAAACAGCTCTTTATTTTCTGGCTTTATTTTTATGCTAACAAATTTGTTCTCTGAAAAGTGTCCACAAAGCCAAGTCTCTGATTAACACCTTTGTAAGGATGGTTTTTCACCTATTACTAAATTAAACTTGCTTCATTGGAAAGGCAGCAAGATGCATCCTTATTTCAATGTCTACTGAAATAATACAAGTTGACACCAGGAAACATTAACGCCACTGCATCCTTGCTGCTTTCTCATGTGGAAGTCTGTTTAATATGAAAACAAGGTGATATCTAATTAGCACACAGGTAAGGAATTAAGAAAATCTTTATTTAAGGGTGAAGATGTTTCTCACAAAATTGTTGACCCAATGCATCATTGAAATTCAAGCTGGAAAGATGATTTTAATATATCACTTGTACATTTTGTATTGCTCTTCTGGTGACAATGTAGTTTGTTTTTGTCAATTACCATTTTAATAATAGGGTAAAGAAAATGAAGTGGATTTTTGAAAGAAAACAATAATGTCAATATACTATTAAAACAAATTAAAATGGTAAAAGTTATTATACTTTAAGTAAAAATAAAAGAGACAAAATATCAATCCCAGTTTTGGATTACTTTAATTAACAAAAAAAAAATGCATATAGCAGAGGATAGTTTCAATCTGCCTACCTCTGGGTTATGGGCCCAGCATGCTTCCATTGCAGTACTCTGCTGCACATGTAAGTGCAAGAGATCCTGAAGCACTCACTCATCATGGGAAAGTACCAATGTGTTTCTTCGTTGGTTGATGGAAGAAACATCTTACAAAAACTCTCCAGATTATTGACTTTTTAAAGTTTTTCTAGGAAACGTTTTAGATGAATGCTTATTAGCCTTTGTCAGTATGGACTTTTGCAAAGTGTCTCTGTGGCGCAATCGGTTAGTGTGTTTGGCTATTAACCAAAAGGTTGGTGGTTCAATCCCACCCAGGGACGTAATTAACCTTGTGATCAGATTTTGGTGATCTTTAAGTAGACAAGTCAAAATTTCAAACCCCCTGTTATGGTGTAGGGTACCTGGCCTTCTCTGATGTAATCAGAGTTAGATTTGATTCAGTGATTTTATAAAAACAGCTAGGAAGCACAATTTAGCAGTGGGTTGCAGAGAAAAAAAATATGCTGGCAGAAAAATCCAATTGAGTGATTAAACAGCTCTTTATTTTCTGGCTTTATTTTTATGCTAACAAATTTGTTCTCTGAAAAGTGTCCACAAAGCCAAGTCTCTGATTAACACCTTTGTAAGGATGGTTTTTCACCTATTACTAAATTAAACTTGCTTCATTGGAAAGGCAGCAAGATGCATCCTCATTTCAATGTCTACTGAAATAATACAAGTTGACACCAGGAAACATTAACGCCACTGCATCCTTGCTGCTTTCTCATGTGGAAGTCTGTTTAATATGAAAACAAGGTGATATCTAATTAGCACACAGGTAAGGAATTAAGAAAATCTTTATTTAAGGGTGAAGATGTTTCTCACAAAATTGTTGACCCAATGCATCATTGAAATTCAAGCAGGAAAGATGATTTTAATATATCACTTGTACATTTTGTATTGCTCTTCTGGTGACAATGTAGTTTGTTTTTGTCAATTACCATTTTAATAATAGGGTAAAGAAAATGAAGTGGATTTTTGAAAGAAAACAATAATGTCAATATACTATTAAAACAAATTAAAATGGTAAAAGTTATTATACTTTAAGTAAAAATAAAAGAGACAAAATATCAATCCCAGTTTTGGATTACTTTAATTAACAAAAAAAAAATGCATATAGCAGAGGATAGTTTCAATCTGCCTACCTCTGGGTTATGGGCCCAGCATGCTTCCATTGCAGTACTCTGCTGCACATGTAAGTGCAAGAGATCCTGAAGCACTCACTCATCATGGGAAAGTACCAATGTGTTTCTTCGTTGGTTGATGGAAGAAACATCTTACAAAAACTCTCCAGATTATTGACTTTTTAAAGTTTTTCTAGGAAACGTTTTAGATGAATGCTTATTAGCCTTTGTCAGTATAGACTTTTGCAAAGTGTCTCTGTGGCGCAATCGGTTAGTGTGTTTGGCTATTAACCAAAAGGTTGGTGGTTCAATCCCACCCAGGGACGTAATTAACCTTGTGATCAGATTTTGGTGATATTTAAGTAGACAAGTCAAAATTTCAAACCTCCTCTTATGGTGTAGGGTACATGGCCTTCTCTGATGTAATCAGAGTTAGATTTGATTCAGTGATTTTATAAAAAACAGCTAGGAAGCACAATTTAGCAGTGGGTTGCAGAGAAAAAAAATATGCTGGCAGAAAAATCCAATCGAGTGATTAAACAGCTCTTCATTTTCTGGCTTTATTTTTATGCTAACAAATTTGTTCTCTGAAAAGTGTCCACAAAGCCAAGTCTCTGATTAACACCTTTGTAAGGATGGTTTTTCACCTATTACTAAATTAAACTTGCTTCATTGGAAAGGCAGCAAGATGCATCCTCATTTCAATGTCTACTGAAATAATACAAGTTGACACCAGGAAACATTAACGCCACTGCATCCTTGCTGCTTTCTCATGTGGAAGTCTGTTTAATGTGAAAACAAGGTGATATCTAATTAGCACACAGGTAAGGAATTAAGAAAATCTTTATTTAAGGGTGAAGATGTTTCTCACAAAATTGTTGACCCAATGCAACATTGAAATTCAAGCTGGAAAGATGATTTTAATATATCACTTGTACATTTTGTATTGCTCTTCTGGTGACAATGTAGTTTGTTTTTGTCAATTACCATTTTAATAATAGGGTAAAGAAAATGAAGTGGATTTTTGAAAGAAAACAATACTGTCAATATACTATTAAAACAAATTAAAATGGTAAAAGTTATAGTACTTTAAGTAAAAATAAAAGAGACAAAATATCAATCCCAGTTTTGGATTACTTTAATTAACAAAAAAAAATGCATATAGCAGAGGATAGTTTCAATCTGCCTACCTCTGGGTTATGGGCCCAGCATGCTTCCATTGCAGTACTCTGCTGCACATGTAAGTTCAAGAGATCCTGAAGCACTCACTCATCATGGGAAAGTACCAATGTGTTTCTTCGTTGGTTGATGGAAGAAACATCTTACAAAAACTCTCCAGATTATTGACTTTTTTAAGTTTTTCTAGGAAACGTTTTAGATGAATGCTTATTAGCCTTTGTCAGTATGTACTTTTGCAAAGTGTCTCTGTGGCGCAATCAGTTAGTGTGTACGGCTATTAACCAAAAGGTTGGTGGTTCAATCCCACCCAGGGACGTAATTGACCTTGTTATCAGATTTTGGTGATCTTTAAGTAGACAAGTCAAATTTCATACCCCCTGTTATGGTGTAGGGTACCTGGCCTTCTCTGATGTAATCAGAGTTAGATTTGATTCAGTGATTTTATAAAAACATCTAGGAAGCACAATTTAGCAGTGGGTTGCAGAGAAAAAGAAATATGCTGGCAAAAAAATCAAATTGCGTGATTAAACAGCTCTTCATTTTCTGGCTTTATTTTTATGCTAACAAATTTGTTCTCTGAAAAGTGTCCACAAAGCCAAGTCTCTGATTAACACCTTTGTAGGGATGGTTTTTCACCTATTACTAAATTAAACTTGCTTCATTGGAAAGGCAGCAAGATGTATCCTCATTTCAATGTCTACTGAAATAATACAGGTTGACACCAGGAAACATTAACGCCATTGCATCCTTGCTGCTTTCTCATGTGGAAGTCTGTTTAATGTGAAAACAAGGTGATATCTAATTAGCACACAGGTAAGGAATTAAGAAAATCTTTAAGGGTGAAGATGTTTCTCACAAAATTATTGACCCAATGCATCATTGAAATTCAAGCTGGAAAGATGATTTTAATATATCACTTGTACATTTTGTATTGCTCTTCTGGTGACAATGTAGTTTGTTTTTGTCAATTACCATTTTAATAATAGGGTAAAGAAAATGAAGTGGATTTTTGAAAGAAAACAATACTGTCAATATACTATTAAAACAAATTAAAATGGTAAAAGTTATTGTACTTTAAGTAAAAATAAAAGAGACAAAATATCAATCCCAGTTTTGGATTACTTTAATTAACAAAAAAAATGCATATAGCAGAGGATAGTTTCAATCTGCCTACCTCTGGGTTATGGGCCCAGCATGCTTCCATTGCAGTACTCTGCTGCACATGTAAGTGCAAGAGATCCTGAAGCACTCACTCATCATGGGAAAGTACCAATGTGTTTCTTCGTTGGTTGATGGAAGAAACATCTTACAAAAACTCTCCAGATTATTGACTTTTTAAACTTTTTCTAGGAAACGTTTTAGATGAATGCTTATTAGCCTTTGTCAGTATGGACTTTTGCAAAGTGTCTCTGTGGCGCAATCGGTTAGTGTGTTTGGCTATTAACCAAAAGGTTGGTGGTTCAATCCCACCCAGGGACGTAATTAACCTTGTGATCAGATTTTGGTGATCTTTAAGTAGACAAGTCAAAATTTCAAACCCCCTGTTATGGTGTAGGGTACCTGGCCTTCTCTGATGTAATCAGAGTTAGATTTGATTCAGTGATTTTATAAAAACAGCTAGGAAGCACAATTTAGCAGTGGGTTGCAGAGAAAAAAAATATGCTGGCAGAAAAATCCAATTGAGTGATTAAACAGCTCTTTATTTTCTGGCTTTATTTTTATGCTAACAAATTTGTTCTCTGAAAAGTGTCCACAAAGCCAAGTCTCTGATTAACACCTTTGTAAGGATGGTTTTTCACCTATTACTAAATTAAACTTGCTTCATTGGAAAGGCAGCAAGATGCATCCTCATTTCAATGTCTACTGAAATAATACAAGTTGACACCAGGAAACATTAACGCCACTGCATCCTTGCTGCTTTCTCATGTGGAAGTCTGTTTAATATGAAAACAAGGTGATATCTAATTAGCACACAGGTAAGGAATTAAGAAAATCTTTATTTAAGGGTGAAGATGTTTCTCACAAAATTGTTGACCCAATGCATCATTGAAATTCAAGCAGGAAAGATGATTTTAATATATCACTTGTACATTTTGTATTGCTCTTCTGGTGACAATGTAGTTTGTTTTTGTCAATTACCATTTTAATAATAGGGTAAAGAAAATGAAGTGGATTTTTGAAAGAAAACAATAATGTCAATATACTATTAAAACAAATTAAAATGGTAAAAGTTATTATACTTTAAGTAAAAATAAAAGAGACAAAATATCAATCCCAGTTTTGGATTACTTTAATTAACAAAAAAAAAATGCATATAGCAGAGGATAGTTTCAATCTGCTTACCTCTGGGTTATGGGCCCAGCATGCTTCCATTGCAATACTCTGCTGCACATGTAAGTTCAAGAGATCCTGAAGCACTCACTCATCATGGGAAAGTACCAATGTGTTTCTTCGTTGGTTGATGGAAGAAACATCTTACAAAAACTCTCCAGATTATTGACTTTTTAAAGTTTTTCTAGGAAACGTTTTAGATGAATGCTTATTAGCCTTTGTCAGTATGGACTTTTGCAAGGTGTTTCTGTGGCGCAATCAGTTAGTATGTACGGCTATTAACCAAAAGGTTGGTGGTTCAATCCCACCCAGGGACCTAATTGACCTTGTTATCAGATTTTGGTGATCTTTAAGTAGACAAGTCAAAATTTCAAACCCCCTGTTATGGTGTAGGGTACCTGGCCTTCTCTGATGTAATCAGAGTTAGATTTGATTCAGTGATTTTATAAAAACAGCTAGGAAGCACAATTTAGCAGTGGGTTGCAGAGAAAAAAAATATGCTGGCAGAAAAATCCAATTGAGTGATTAAACAGCTCTTTATTTTCTGGCTTTATTTTTATGCTAACAAATTTGTTCTCTGAAAAGTGTCCACAAAGCCAAGTCTCTGATTAACACCTTTGTAAGGATGGTTTTTCACCTATTACTAAATTAAACTTGCTTCATTGGAAAGGCAGCAAGATGCATCCTCATTTCAATGTCTACTGAAATAATACAGGTTGACACCAGGAAACATTAACGCCACTGCATCCTTGCTGCTTTCTCATGTGGAAGTCTGTTTAATGTGAAAACAAGGTGATATCTAATTAGCACACAGGTAAGGAATTAAGAAAATCTTTATTTAAGGGTGAAGATGTTTCTCACAAAATCGTTGCCCCAATGCATCATTGAAATTCAAGCTGGAAAGATGATTTTAATATATCACTTGTACATTTTGTATTGCTCTTCTGGTGACAATGTAGTTTGTTTTTGTCAATTACCATTTTAATAATAGGGTAAAGAAAATTAAGTGGATTTTTGAAAGAAAACAATACTGTCAATATACTATTAAAACAAATTAAAATGGTAAAAGTTATTGTACTTTAAGTAAAAATAAAAGAGCCAAAATATCAATCCCAGTTTTGGATTACTTTAATTAACAAACAAAAAAATGCATATAGGAGAGGATAGTTTCAATCTGCCTACCTCTGGGTTATGGGCCCAGCATGCTTCCATTGCTGTACTCTGCTGCACATGTAAGTGCAAGAGATCCTGAAGCACTCACTCATCATGGGAAAGTACCAATGTGTTTCTTCGTTGGTTGATAGAAGAAACATCTTACAAAAACTCTCCAGATTATTGACTTTTTTAAGTTTTTCTAGGAAACGTTTTAGATGAATGCTTATTAGCCTTTGTCAGAATGTACTTTTGCAAAGTGTCTCTGTGGCGCAATCAGTTAGTGTGTACGGCTATTAACCAAAAGGTTGGTGGTTCAATCCCACCCAGGGACGTAATTGACCTTGTTATCAGATTTTGGTGATCTTTAAGTAGACAAGTCAAATTTCATACCCCCTGTTATGGTGTAGGGTACCTGGCCTTCTCTGATGTAATCAGAGTTAGATTTGATTCAGTGATTTTATAAAAACATCTAGGAAGCACAATTTAGCAGTGGGTTGCAGAGAAAAAGAAATATGCTGGCAAAAAAATCAAATTGCGTGATTAAACAGCTCTTCATTTTCTGGCTTTATTTTTATGCTAACAAATTTGTTCTCTGAAAAGTGTCCACAAAGCCAAGTCTCTGATTAACACCTTTGTAGGGATGGTTTTTCACCTATTACTAAATTAAACTTGCTTCATTGGAAAGGCAGCAAGATGTATCCTCATTTCAATGTCTACTGAAATAATACAGGTTGACACCAGGAAACATTAACGCCACTGCATCCTTGCTGCTTTCTCATGTGGAAGTCTGTTTAATGTTAAAACAAGGTGATATCTAATTAGCACACAGGTAAGGAATTAAGAAAATCTTTATTTAAGGGTGAAGATGTTTCTCACAAAATTGTTGACCCAATGCATCATTGAAATTCAAGCTGGAAAGATGATTTTAATATATCACTTGTACATTTTGTATTGCTCTTCTGGTGACAATGTAGTTTGTTTTTGTCAATTACCATTTTAATAATAGGGTAAAGAAAATGAAGTGGATTTTTGAAAGAAAACAATACTGTCAATATACTATTAAAACAAATTAAAATGGTAAAAGTTATTGTACTTTAAGTAAAAATAAAAGAGACAAAATATCAATCCCAGTTTTGGATTACTTTAATTAACAAAAAAAATGCATATAGCAGAGGATAGTTTCAATCTGCCTACCTCTGGGTAATGGGCCCAGCATGCTTCCATTGCAGTACTCTGCTGCACATGTAAGTGCAAGAGATCCTGAAGCACTCACTCATCATGGGAAAGTACCAATGTGTTTCTTCGTTGGTTGATGGAAGAAACATCTTACAAAAACTCTCCAGATTATTGACTTTTTAAACTTTTTCTAGGAAACGTTTTAGATGAATGCTTATTAGCCTTTGTCAGTATGGACTTTTGCAAAGTGTCTCTGTGGCGCAATCGGTTAGTGTGTTTGGCTATTAACCAAAAGGTTGGTGGTTCAATCCCACCCAGGGACGTAATTAACCTTGTGATCAGATTTTGGTGATCTTTAAGTAGACAAGTCAAAATTTCAAACCCCCTGTTATGGTGTAGGGTACCTGGCCTTCTCTGATGTAATCAGAGTTAGATTTGATTCAGTGATTTTATAAAAACAGTTAGGAAGCACAATTTAGCAGCGGGTTGCAGAGAAAAAAAATATGCTGGCAGAAAAATCCAATTGAGTGATTAAACAGCTCTTTATTTTCTGGCTTTATTTTTATGCTAACAAATTTGTTCTCTGAAAAGTGTCCACAAAGCCAAGTCTCTGATTAACACCTTTGTAAGGATGGTTTTTCACCTATTACTAAATTAAACTTGCTTCATTGGAAAGGCAGCAAGATGCATCCTCATTTCAATGTCTACTGAAATAATACAAGTTGACACCAGGAAACATTAACGCCACTGCATCCTTGCTGCTTTCTCATGTGGAAGTCTGTTTAATATGAAAACAAGGTGATATCTAATTAGCACACAGGTAAGGAATTAAGAAAATCTTTATTTAAGGGTGAAGATGTTTCTCACAAAATCGTTGCCCCAATGCATCATTGAAATTCAAGCTGGAAAGATGATTTTAATATATCACTTGTACATTTTGTATTGCTCTTCTGGTGACAATGTAGTTTGTTTTTGTCAATTACCATATTAATAATAGGGTAAAGAAAATGAAGTGGATTTTTGAAAGAAAACAATACTGTCAATATACTATTAAAACAAATTAAAATGGTAAAAGTTATTGTACTTTAAGTAAAAATAAAAGAGACAAAATATCAATCCCAGTTTTGGATTACTTTAATTAACAAAAAAATTCATATAGCAGAGGATAGTTTCAATCTGCCTACCTCTGGGTTATGGGCCCAGCATGCTTCCATTGCAGTACTCTGCTGCACATGTAAGTGCAAGAGATCCTGAAGCACTCACTCATCATGGGAAAGTACCAATGTGTTTCTTCGTTGGTTGATGGAAGAAACATCTTACAAAAACTCTCCAGATTATTGACTTTTTAAAGTTTTTCTAGGAAACGTTTTAGATGAATGCTTATTAGCCTTTGTCAGTATGGACTTTTGCAAAGTGTCTCTGTGGCGCAATCGGTTAGTGTGTTTGGCTATTAACCAAAAGGTTGGTGGTTCAATCCCACCCAGGGACGTAATTAACCTTGTGATCAGATTTTGGTGATATTTAAGTAGACAAGTCAAAATTTCAAACCTCCTCTTATGGTGTAGGGTACATGGCCTTCTCTGATGTAATCAGAGTTAGATTTGATTCAGTGATTTTATAAAAAACAGCTAGGAAGCACAATTTAGCAGTGGGTTGCAGAGAAAAAAAATATGCTGGCAGAAAAATCCAATCGAGTGATTAAACAGCTCTTCATTTTCTGGCTTTATTTTTATGCTAACAAATTTGTTCTCTGAAAAGTGTCCACAAAGCCAAGTCTCTGATTAACACCTTTGTAAGGATGGTTTTTCACCTATTACTAAATTAAACTTGCTTCATTGGAAAGGCAGCAAGATGCATCCTCATTTCAATGTCTACTGAAATAATACAAGTTGACACCAGGAAACATTAACGCCACTGCATCCTTGCTGCTTTCTCATGTGGAAGTCTGTTTAATGTGAAAACAAGGTGATATCTAATTAGCACACAGGTAAGGAATTAAGAAAATCTTTATTTAAGGGTGAAGATGTTTCTCACAAAATTGTTGACCCAATGCAACATTGAAATTCAAGCTGGAAAGATGATTTTAATATATCACTTGTACATTTTGTATTGCTCTTCTGGTGACAATGTAGTTTGTTTTTGTCAATTACCATTTTAATAATAGGGTAAAGAAAATGAAGTGGATTTTTGAAAGAAAACAATACTGTCAATATACTATTAAAACAAATTAAAATGGTAAAATTTATAGTACTTTAAGTAAAAATAAAAGAGACAAAATATCAATCCCAGTTTTGGATTACTTTAATTAACAAAAAAAAATGCATATAGCAGAGGATAGTTTCAATCTGCCTACCTCTGGGTTATGGGCCCAGCATGCTTCCATTGCAGTACTCTGCTGCACATGTAAGTTCAAGAGATCCTGAAGCACTCACTCATCATGGGAAAGTACCAATGTGTTTCTTCGTTGGTTGATGGAAGAAACATCTTACAAAAACTCTCCAGATTATTGACTTTTTTAAGTTTTTCTAGGAAACGTTTTAGATGAATGCTTATTAGCCTTTGTCAGTATGTACTTTTGCAAAGTGTCTCTGTGGCGCAATCAGTTAGTGTGTACGGCTATTAACCAAAAGGTTGGTGGTTCAATCCCACCCAGGGACGTAATTGACCTTGTTATCAGATTTTGGTGATCTTTAAGTAGACAAGTCAAATTTCATACCCCCTGTTATGGTGTAGGGTACCTGGCCTTCTCTGATGTAATCAGAGTTAGATTTGATTCAGTGATTTTATAAAAACATCTAGGAAGCACAATTTAGCAGTGGGTTGCAGAGAAAAAGAAATATGCTGGCAAAAAAATCAAATTGCGTGATTAAACAGCTCTTCATTTTCTGGCTTTATTTTTATGCTAACAAATTTGTTCTCTGAAAAGTGTCCACAAAGCCAAGTCTCTGATTAACACCTTTGTAGGGATGGTTTTTCACCTATTACTAAATTAAACTTGCTTCATTGGAAAGGCAGCAAGATGTATCCTCATTTCAATGTCTACTGAAATAATACAGGTTGACACCAGGAAACATTAACGCCACTGCATCCTTGCTGCTTTCTCATGTGGAAGTCTGTTTAATGTTAAAACAAGGTGATATCTAATTAGCACACAGGTAAGGAATTAAGAAAATCTTTATTTAAGGGTGAAGATGTTTCTCACAAAATTGTTGACCCAATGCATCATTGAAATTCAAGCTGGAAAGATGATTTTAATATATCACTTGTACATTTTGTATTGCTCTTCTGGTGACAATGTAGTTTGTTTTTGTCAATTACCATTTTAATAATAGGGTAAAGAAAATTAAGTGGATTTTTGAAAGAAAACAATACTGTCAATATACTATTAAAACAAATTAAAATGGTAAAAGTTATTGTACTTTAAGTAAAAATAAAAGAGCCAAAATATCAATCCCAGTTTTGGATTACTTTAATTAACAAACAAAAAAATGCATATAGGAGAGGATAGTTTCAATCTGCCTACCTCTGGGTTATGGGCCCAGCATGCTTCCATTGCTGTACTCTGCTGCACATGTAAGTGCAAGAGATCCTGAAGCACTCACTCATCATGGGAAAGTACCAATGTGTTTCTTCGTTGGTTGATAGAAGAAACATCTTACAAAAACTCTCCAGATTATTGACTTTTTTAAGTTTTTCTAGGAAACGTTTTAGATGAATGCTTATTAGCCTTTGTCAGTATGTACTTTTGCAAAGTGTCTCTGTGGCGCAATCAGTTAGTGTGTACGGCTATTAACCAAAAGGTTGGTGGTTCAATCCCACCCAGGGACGTAATTGACCTTGTTATCAGATTTTGGTGATCTTTAAGTAGACAAGTCAAATTTCATACCCCCTGTTATGGTGTAGGGTACCTGGCCTTCTCTGATGTAATCAGAGTTAGATTTGATTCAGTGATTTTATAAAAACATCTAGGAAGCACAATTTAGCAGTGGGTTGCAGAGAAAAAGAAATATGCTGGCAAAAAAATCAAATTGCGTGATTAAACAGCTCTTCATTTTCTGGCTTTATTTTTATGCTAACAAATTTGTTCTCTGAAAAGTGTCCACAAAGCCAAGTCTCTGATTAACACCTTTGTAGGGATGGTTTTTCACCTATTACTAAATTAAACTTGCTTCATTGGAAAGGCAGCAAGATGTATCCTCATTTCAATGTCTACTGAAATAATACAGGTTGACACCAGGAAACATTAACGCCACTGCATCCTTGCTGCTTTCTCATGTGGAAGTCTGTTTAATGTGAAAACAAGGTGATATCTAATTAGCACACAGGTAAGGAATTAAGAAAATCTTTATTTAAGGGTGAAGATGTTTCTCACAAAATTGTTGACCCAATGCAACATTGAAATTCAAGCTGGAAAGATGATTTTAATATATCACTTGTACATTTTGTATTGCTCTTCTGGTGACAATGTAGTTTGTTTTTGTCAATTACCATTTTAATAATAGGGTAAAGAAAATGAAGTGGATTTTTGAAAGAAAACAATACTGTCAATATACTATTAAAACAAATTAAAATGGTAAAAGTTATTGTACTTTAAGTAAAAATAAAAGAGACAAAATATCAATCCCAGTTTTGGATTACTTTAATTAACAAAAAAAATGCATATAGCAGAGGATAGTTTCAATCTGCCTACCTCTGGGTTATGGGCCCAGCATGCTTCCATTGCAGTACTCTGCTGCACATGTAAGTGCAAGAGATCCTGAAGCACTCACTCATCATGGGAAAGTACCAATGTGTTTCTTCGTTGGTTGATGGAAGAAACATCTTACAAAAACTCTCCAGATTATTGACTTTTTAAACTTTTTCTAGGAAACGTTTTAGATGAATGCTTATTAGCCTTTGTCAGTATGGACTTTTGCAAAGTGTCTCTGTGGCGCAATCGGTTAGTGTGTTTGGCTATTAACCAAAAGGTTGGTGGTTCAATCCCACCCAGGGACGTAATTAACCTTGTGATCAGATTTTGGTGATCTTTAAGTAGACAAGTCAAAATTTCAAACCCCCTGTTATGGTGTAGGGTACCTGGCCTTCTCTGATGTAATCAGAGTTAGATTTGATTCAGTGATTTTATAAAAACAGCTAGGAAGCACAATTTAGCAGTGGGTTGCAGAGAAAAAAAATATGCTGGCAGAAAAATCCAATTGAGTGATTAAACAGCTCTTTATTTTCTGGCTTTATTTTTATGCTAACAAATTTGTTCTCTGAAAAGTGTCCACAAAGCCAAGTCTCTGATTAACACCTTTGTAAGGATGGTTTTTCACCTATTACTAAATTAAACTTGCTTCATTGGAAAGGCAGCAAGATGCATCCTCATTTCAATGTCTACTGAAATAATACAAGTTGACACCAGGAAACATTAACGCCACTGCATCCTTGCTGCTTTCTCATGTGGAAGTCTGTTTAATATGAAAACAAGGTGATATCTAATTAGCACACAGGTAAGGAATTAAGAAAATCTTTATTTAAGGGTGAAGATGTTTCTCACAAAATCGTTGCCCCAATGCATCATTGAAATTCAAGCTGGAAAGATGATTTTAATATATCACTTGTACATTTTGTATTGCTCTTCTGGTGACAATGTAGTTTGTTTTTGTCAATTACCATATTAATAATAGGGTAAAGAAAATGAAGTGGATTTTTGAAAGAAAACAATACTGTCAATATACTATTAAAACAAATTAAAATGGTAAAAGTTATTGTACTTTAAGTAAAAATAAAAGAGACAAAATATCAATCCCAGTTTTGGATTACTTTAATTAACAAAAAAAAATGCATATAGCAGAGGATAGTTTCAATCTGCCTACCTCTGGGTTATGGGCCCAGCATGCTTCCATTGCAGTACTCTGCTGCACATGTAAGTGCAAGAGATCCTGAAGCACTCACTCATCATGGGAAAGTACCAATGTGTTTCTTCGTTGGTTGATGGAAGAAACATCTTACAAAAACTCTCCAGATTATTGACTTTTTAAAGTTTTTCTAGGAAACGTTTTAGATGAATGCTTATTAGCCTTTGTCAGTATGGACTTTTGCAAAGTGTCTCTGTGGCGCAATCGGTTAGTGTGTTTGGTTATTAACCAAAAGGTTGGTGGTTCAATCCCACCCAGGGACGTAATTAACCTTGTGATCAGATTTTGGTGATATTTAAGTAGACAAGTCAAAATTTCAAACCTCCTCTTATGGTGTAGGGTACATGGCCTTCTCTGATGTAATCAGAGTTAGATTTGATTCAGTGATTTTATAAAAAACAGCTAGGAAGCACAATTTAGCAGTGGGTTGCAGAGAAAAAAAATATGCTGGCAGAAAAATCCAATCGAGTGATTAAACAGCTCTTCATTTTCTGGCTTTATTTTTATGCTAACAAATTTGTTCTCTGAAAAGTGTCCACAAAGCCAAGTCTCTGATTAACACCTTTGTAAGGATGGTTTTTCACCTATTACTAAATTAAACTTGCTTCATTGGAAAGGCAGCAAGATGCATCCTCATTTCAATGTCTACTGAAATAATACAAGTTGACACCAGGAAACATTAACGCCACTGCATCCTTGCTGCTTTCTCATGTGGAAGTCTGTTTAATGTGAAAACAAGGTGATATCTAATTAGCACACAGGTAAGGAATTAAGAAAATCTTTATTTAAGGGTGAAGATGTTTCTCACAAAATTGTTGACCCAATGCAACATTGAAATTCAAGCTGGAAAGATGATTTTAATATATCACTTGTACATTTTGTATTGCTCTTCTGGTGACAATGTAGTTTGTTTTTGTCAATTACCATTTTAATAATAGGGTAAAGAAAATGAAGTGGATTTTTGAAAGAAAACAATACTGTCAATATACTATTAAAACAAATTAAAATGGTAAAAGTTATTGTACTTTAAGTAAAAATAAAAGAGACAAAATATCAATCCCAGTTTTGGATTACTTTAATTAACAAACAAAAAAATGCATATAGCAGAGAATAGTTTCAATCTGCCTACCTCTGGGTTATGGGCCCAGCATGCTTCCATTGCAGTACTCTGCTGCACATGTAAGTGCAAGAGATCCTGAAGCACTCACTCATCATGGGAAAGTACCAATGTGTTTCTTCGTTGGTTGATAGAAGAAACATCTTACAAAAACTCTCCAGATTATTGACTTTTTTAAGTTTTTCTAGGAAACGTTTTAGATGAATGCTTATTAGCATTTGTCAGTATGTACTTTTAGCAAAGTGTCTCTGTGGCGCAATCAGTTAGTGTGTACGGCTATTAACCAAAAGGTTGGTGGTTCAATCCCACCCAGGGACGTAATTGACCTTGTTATCAGATTTTGGTGATCTTTAAGTAGACAAGTCAAATTTCATACCCCCTGTTATGGTGTAGGGTACCTGGCCTTCTCTGATGTAATCAGAGTTAGATTTGATTCAGTGATTTTATAAAAACATCTAGGAAGCACAATTTAGCAGTGGGTTGCAGAGAAAAAGAAATATGCTGGCAAAAAAATCAAATTGCGTGATTAAACAGCTCTTCATTTTCTGGCTTTATTTTTATGCTAACAAATTTGTTCTCTGAAAAGTGTCCACAAAGCCAAGTCTCTGATTAACACCTTTGTAGGGATGGTTTTTCACCTATTACTAAATTAAACTTGCTTCATTGGAAAGGCAGCAAGATGTATCCTCATTTCAATGTCTACTGAAATAATACAGGTTGACACCAGGAAACATTAACGCCACTGCATCCTTGCTGCTTTCTCATGTGGAAGTCTGTTTAATGTGAAAACAAGGTGATATCTAATTAGCACACAGGTAAGGAATTAAGAAAATCTTTATTTAAGGGTGAAGATGTTTCTCACAAAATTATTGACCCAATGCATCATTGAAATTCAAGCTGGAAAGATGATTTTAATATATCACTTGTACATTTTGTATTGCTCTTCTGGTGACAATGTAGTTTGTTTTTGTCAATTACCATTTTAATAATAGGGTAAAGAAAATGAAGTGGATTTTTGAAAGAAAACAATACTGTCAATATACTATTAAAACAAATTAAAATGGTAAAAGTTATTGTACTTTTAGTAAAAATAAAAGAGACAAAATATCAATCCCAGTTTTGGATTACTTTAATTAACAAAAAAAATGCATATAGCAGAGGATAGTTTCAATCTGCCTACCTCTGGGTTATGGGCCAAGCATGCTTCCATTGCAGTACTCTGCTGCACATGTAAGTGCAAGAGATCCTGAAGCACTCACTCATCATGGGAAAGTACCAATGTGTTTCTTCGTTGGTTGATGGAAGAAACATCTTACAAAAACTCTCCAGATTATTGACTTTTTAAAGTGTTTCTAGGAAACGTTTTAGATGAATGCTTATTAGCCTTTGTCAGTATGGACTTTTGCAAAGTGTCTCTGTGGCGCAATCAGTTAGTATGTACGGCTATTAACCAAAAGGTTGGTGGTTCAATCCCACCCAGGGACCTAATTGACCTTGTGATCAGATTTTGGTGATCTTTAAGTAGACAAGTCAAAATTTCAAACCCCCTGTTATGGTGTAGGGTACCTGGCCTTCTCTGATGTAATCAGAGTTAGATTTGATTCAGTGATTTTATAAAAAACAGCTAGGAAGCACAATTTAGCAGTGGGTTGCAGAGAAAAAGAAATATGCTGGCAAAAAAATCAAATTGCGTGATTAAACAGCTCTTTATTTTCTGGCTTTATTTTTATGCTAACAAATTTGTTCTCTGAAAAGTGTCCACAAAGCCAAGTCTCTGAATAACACCTTTGTAAGGATGGTTTTTCACCTATTACTAAATTAAACTTGCTTCATTGGAAAGGCAGCAAGATGCATCCTCATTTCAATGTCTACTGAAATAATACAGGTTGACACCAGGAAACATTAACGCCACTGCATCCTTGCTGCTTTCTCATGTGGAAGTCTGTTTAATGTGAAAACAAGGTGATATCTAATTAGCACACAGGTAAGGAATTAAGAAAATCTTTATTTAAGGGTGAAGATGTTTCTCACAAAATCGTTGCCCCAATGCATCATTGAAATTCAAGCTGGAAAGATGATTTTAATATATCACTTGTACATTTTGTATTGCTCTTCTGGTGACAATGTAGTTTGTTTTTGTCAATTACCATTTTAATAATAGGGTAAAGAAAATGAAGTGGATTTTTGAAAGAAAACAATACTGTCAATATACTATTAAAACAAATTAAAATGGTAAAAGTTATTGTACTTTAAGTAAAAATAAAAGAGCCAAAATATCAATCCCAGTTTTGGATTACTTTAATTAACAAAAAAAAAATGCATATAGCAGAGGATAGTTTCAATCTGCCTACCTCTGGGTTATGGGCCCAGCATGCTTCCATTGCAGTACTCTGCTGCACATGTAAGTGCAAGAGATCCTGAAGCACTCACTCATCATGGGAAAGTACCAATGTGTTTCTTCGTTGGTTGATGGAAGAAACATCTTACAAAAACTCTCCAGATTATTGACTTTTTAAAGTTTTTCTAGGAAACGTTTTAGATGAATGCTTATTAGCCTTTGTCAGTATGAACTTTTGCAAAGTGTCTCTGTGGCGCAATCAGTTAGTATGTACGGCTATTAACCAAAAGGTTGGTGGTTCAATCCCACCCAGGGACCTAATTGACCTTGTTATCAGATTTTGGTGATCTTTAAGTAGACAAGTCAAAATTTCAAACCCCCTGTTATGGTGTAGGGTACTTGGCCTTCTCTGATGTAATCAGAGTTAGATTTGATTTAGTGATTTTATAAAAACAGCTAGGAAGCACAATTTAGCAGTGGGTTGCAGAGAAAAAAAATATGCTGGCAGAAAAATCCAATTGAGTGATTAAACAGCTCTTTATTTTCTGGCTTTATTTTTATGCTAACAAATTTGTTCTCTGAAAAGTGTCCACAAAGCCAAGTCTCTGATTAACACCTTTGTAAGGATGGTTTTTCACCTATTACTAAATTAAACTTGCTTAATTGGAAAGGCAGCAAGATGCATCCTCATTTCAATGTCTACTGAAATAATACAGGTTGACACCAGGAAACATTAACGCCACTGCATCCTTGCTGCTTTCTCATGTGGAAGTCTGTTTAATGTGAAAACAAGGTGATATCTAATTAGCACACAGGTAAGGAATTAAGAAAATCTTTATTTAAGGGTGAAGATGTTTCTCACAAAATCGTTGCCCCAATGCATCATTGAAATTCAAGCTGGAAAGATGATTTTAATATATCACTTGTACATTTTGTATTGCTCTTCTGGTGACAATGTAGTTTGTTTTTGTCAATTACCATTTTAATAATAGGGTAAAGAAAATTAAGTGGATTTTTGAAAGAAAACAATACTGTCAATATACTATTAAAACAAATTAAAATGGTAAAAGTTATTGTACTTTAAGTAAAAATAAAAGAGACAAAATATCAATCCCAGTTTTGGATTACTTTAATTAACAAACAAAAAAATGCATATAGCAGAGAATAGTTTCAATCTGCCTACCTCTGGGTTATGGGCCCAGCATGCTTCCATTGCAGTACTCTGCTGCACATGTAAGTGCAAGAGATCCTGAAGCACTCACTCATCATGGGAAAGTACCAATGTGTTTCTTCGTTGGTTGATAGAAGAAACATCTTACAAAAACTCTCCAGATTATTGACTTTTTTAAGTTTTTCTAGGAAACGTTTTAGATGAATGCTTATTAGCATTTGTCAGTATGTACTTTTAGCAAAGTGTCTCTGTGGCGCAATCAGTTAGTGTGTACGGCTATTAACCAAAAGGTTGGTGGTTCAATCCCACCCAGGGACGTAATTGACCTTGTTATAAAATATAACATATATACAGCTGGGCACTTTATATATGTATAAGCCTCCACCAATTTTACAGTTTAAGCGGGACAGAAGCCCGCCTCCGAGGGGGCGGGGCTTCTCCCTCAGCACTCACCAGAGCCATTTTTTCTCCACAGCACCGCTGAGAGGAAGCTCCCCGGACTCTACCCTGCTTATACCACGTTAGACAAGAGGGTTGAAAAGAGGGGGGGGGGGCACATAATTCGCAAATTACATACAGCAGCACTACTGGGCAAACATTAAGTTACTGTTTTATTCCTGGGTTATATAGCGCTGGGGGGTGTGCTGGCATACTCACTCTCTGTCTCTCCAAAGGGCCTTGTGGGGAAATTGTCTTCAGAAAAAGCATTCCCTGTGTGTGAAGTGTGTCGGTACACGTGTGTCAACATGTCTGAGGAAGAAGGCTATATTAGAGAGGAGCGGGAGCAAATGAATGTGGTGTCTCCGCCGACAGCTGATTGGATGGATATGTGGAATGTTTTAAATGCTAGTGTAAACTCATTGCACAAAAGATTAGACAAGGCAGAAGCTTTGGGACAGTCAGGGTTTCAACCCATGCCTGATCCTATGTTGCAGGGACTGTCAGGGTCTCATAAGCGCCCACTATCCCAGATTGTTGACACAGATACCGACACGGATTCTGACTCCAGTGTCGATTACGATGATGCAAAGTTACAGCCAAAATTGGCAAAATCCATTCGATTTATGATTATGGCAATAAAAGATGTTTTGCACATCACAGAGGAACCCCCTGACGCTGACAAGAGGGTACATATGTACAAGGGAAAGAAGCCTGAGGTAACCTTTCCCCCCTCACACGAGCTGAACGAGTTATGTGAAAAAGCTTGGGAATCTCCAGATAAAAGACTGCAGATTTCCAAAAGGATTCTTATGGCGTATCCTTTCCCATCAACGGATAGGTTACGATGGGAATCCTCCCCTAGGGTGGACAAAGCATTAACACGCTTATCCAAGAAGGTAGCCCTCCCGTCCCAGGATACGGCTACCCTCAAAGAGTGTGCTGACCGCAAACAGGAGATTACCCTGAAGTCCATTTATACACATTCAGGTACCTTACTCAGACCGGCAATTGCGTCGGCCTGGGTGTGTAGTGCTGTAGCGGCATGGACAAATACCTTATCTGAGGGGATGGATAGCCTAGACAAGGATACTATTTTATTGACCCTGGGGCATATAAGAGATGCTGTCCTATATATGTGTGTATGCAAACTACAGGTGGTGCTGCAGGGCCCACACCCTTTTACTTGTCTTGTAGAGCAGCTCTGAAGCTGTTACAGTGCCCAGCTGCTGCAAGAAATCAGCTTGAATGCTTCAGGGGCTTGGGCATGGCCAACATGAGCCCCACACCGAAGGAGGGTGGGGGTGTTTAATGCAAACTTGGGGTTATCCAAGCGCCGCAAAAGGCCGCCATGCCCTGCATGCCCCTTTTCTCTTTTCATATACAGATGAGGGTTCCAGCCAACTTTGGCCCACTGCTTGGATGACATCACCGTATGCAAATCCGTCTGCTGCAGACCTTCCCCCAGGAATGCTTGCAATAGTTGTTGCATATGGTTTAATGTCTGAGGGTGCTTCAGTATTAGGCAGCCTTCCGCCCTCCCATGTTCATCTGAAAAGATGTGGTCTCCCTGCAGTTGTTGTCCCCAGACGAGAGTTCCCTTGTGCTTCCTCAGTTTAATCTCCTTAACTTGACGGGGGTGTGCCCGAGCAGCCACCCTCCCCAGCCCTATCCCAACACATACTTATCTTGCATATGAGATCTCTTGATCATGAAGATAGTTCTCACAGGTTGAGGTTCATCCTGGAGAGCGCTGATGGGGACAGCAGCGGGGCTTCAGCAGAAGGGTGAGTACGTGTGGCCAGAGACCTCCCTTCCCATGTGCAGGCCTGCAGAGTCTGCCGCGCAGGATGGGGCATGTGGCACTCTCCCTCCCAGGGGCTCTTCCAGATGTAGCTCCTCAGCAGTATTTTTCCAGGGCTGCGCGGCGCTCTCCCCGACTGGCATCCGCCCTGGAACACTGCCTTCCTCAACGCAACATCAGCAGGGGGCCCTGGCCTCATCACCATCCCAGGTCTTTCTCATGTATGTATCATGTATGTGTGTGTGATATATGTATGAATCATATATGTTTGTGATATATATATATATGTATCTATCTATCTATCTATCTATCTATCTATCTATCTATCTATCTATCTATCTATCTATCTATCTATCTATCGTATGTGTGTGTGTGTATATATATGTATCTATAATGTATGTATGTATCTATCTTGTATGTATGTGTTCTATCTATCTATCCTATCTATCGTGTGTGTGATATATGTATGTATCTATCTATCATGTATGTATGTATGTATGTATCACACCTTCCTCTATACATATACATACATACACACACACACACACACACACACACACACACACACACACACACCTATATCTGTACGTACACTGACATACACACACCAACATCTATACATTAACACGCTGACCCCTAAACGTACACCAACGTACCCACACCTGCATCTATACCTACACATGCTGACACGTGGACGTACACCGGCTTACCCACATGTGAATCTATACATACATGTGCTGACACCTGGACATACACTGATGTACCAACATCTATACATACACATGCTAACACCTGGACGTATACAGACGTACCCACATTTGCATCCATGCATATATAGATGTAGGTGTGTGTACGTCAGTGTACGTCCAGGTGTCAACGCGTGTATGTATAGATGCAGGTGTGGGTACGTCTGTGTATGTCCAGGTGTCAGAATGTGTATGTATAGATGCAGGTGTGGGAAGGTCAGTGTAGGTTCAGGTGTCAGCGCGTGTATGTATAGATGCAGGTGCTTGTATGTCCAGATGTCAGTGCATGTATGTATAGATGCAAGTGTGGGTACGTCGGTGTATGTCCATTTGTCAGCGCGTGTATATATAGATGCAGGTGCTTGTATGTTGGTGTATGTCCAGGTGTCAGCATGTGTATGTATAGATGCAGGTGTGGGAATGTTGGTGTATGTCCAGGTGTCAGGGCGTGTATGTATGGATATTAGGTGTGGGTACATCAGTGTATGTCCAGGTGTTAGCGCATGTATGTATAGATGTATATATACACACACATACGATAGATAGATAGATAGATAGATAGATACATATTATAAGGGCACGGTCGTGCCCTTATATTAAGGCTGAATCGAACAAACGGAATTCTCCCATAGGGAACTTCTGAGATGGGGGCATGGTGTTTGAGGGGCTACACCTCAAAACTGATTGGACGTACTGAGCTGAAATTTGGCCTGGGCGTGTAGAATCGTCACCCGGTGCTGCATGCCAAATTTCAGGGCAAAATAATAAAAAATGAGGAATTGGGAGTAACCTAAAGTTCCAACTGTCAGTTTTTTTCTGTGACTTCCTTTGTGGCTTTTTGACACCGTTTTCCTATAGAGTGAATTAGATATTTTTTGGGAAGGCATAACTCCGGATAGAGGACGAATTAAGACTTGGAGTTTGTTTTACTAGATAGAGTATGCCCCAGTGTAGTGCCTTTTGGGGTTGTGGTTTTTCAGAAAGTTATAGGGTTTTTTTAATTAAGAGAAATATGCCCCATTATAGAGATAGGGCTTTTCAATTTGTTGCGGCTGCGCAGTGGCCGCCAGGAGAGCGAGAGTGAGTGAGGGAAGGGGTCTCGTGCAGGCTGAGGTTATAAAAGTAGCTGCTGGCGGCAGGAGGAGAGCCAGCGGTTCCTGGGTGTGTGCACCTGCGGTCCCTTACAGACTGCAGCGACCCATTAGGACTGTGGAGGAGAGGGGTAGCGGCATAGCAGCCGCAGGCTTACCGAAAGTGCTCACTACTGAGCAATATGGTCCCCTTACCCGAAGTGGGAGCCGCAGTGGGAGGAATAGCTGGAGTTGCGCCGCAGGAGAAAGTCAGAGGACATCCAGAAGAGACATCCGGTGCAGCGCTGACTCCTGACTGACAGCGCTTGCCTACTGAGCGGTGTGGTACCCTCACACCTGAAGCGGGTGCGGGAGCGGCAGCGGCAGCCGGAGAAGACAGCTGTGCTGCACGGAAGAAGTCAGGCAGCAGCACCAGCGGGCTGAGGTGGGGAGGATCAGTATGGTACCTTACGTGCGGCTCACATTCAGATCCATCCGGCTCCCTTCCCCTCCTCCCCTGCACCCTTAGCAGCCTGCCCCCACATCTCATTCACCCACCGCAGCAGACTCCTCCCCCATACGGTTATTATAATAAGGCCACCCCCCTACCCCCTTCCCTCCCTGCTGTGTGTCCAGCCACCCCCCCCTCACCTGCTGTGTGTCCGGCCTACCCCCCCCTCACCTGCTGTGTGTCCAGCCCCCCCCTCACCTGCTGTGTGTCCAGCCCCCCCCCCTCACCTGCTGTGTGTCCGGCCTACCCCCCCCCCCTCCCTGCTGTGTGTCCAGCCACCCCCCTTTCCTCACCTGCTGTGCGTCTGGCCTACCTCCCCCCCCTCCCTGCTGTGTGTCCAGCCACCCCTTCCCTCACCTGCTGTGCGTCTGGCCTACCCCCCCCCTGCTGTGTGTCCAGCCCCCCCCCCCTCCCTGCTGTGTGTCCGGCCTACCCCCCCCCCTCCCTGCTGTTTGTCCGGCCTACCCCCCCCCCCTCCCTGCTGTGTGTCCAGACCCCCCCCCTCACCTGCTGTGTGTCCAGCCACCCCCCCCCCCTCACCTGCTGTGTGTCCGGCCCACCCCCCCCTCCCTGCTGTTTGTCCGGCCACCCTCCCCTCCCCTGCTGTGTGTCCGGCGGCCTACCCCCCCCCCCCCTCCCTGCTGTGTGTCCGGCCTACCCCCCCCTCACCTGCTGTGTGTCCAGCCCCCCCCCTCACCTGCTGTGTGTCCAGCCCCCCCCTCCTCCCCTGCTGTGTGTCCGGCCTACCCCCCCCTCCCTGCTGTTTGTCCGGCCACCCTCCCCTCCCCTGCTGTGTGTCCGGCCACCCTCCCCTCCCCTGCTGTGTGTCCGGCCACCCTCCCCTCCCCTGCTGTGTGTCCGGCCACCCTCCACTACCCTGCTGTGTGTCCGGCTTCCCCCCCCTCACCTGCTGCGTGTCCAGCCCCCCCCCTCACCTGCTGCGTGTCCAGCCCCCCCCTCACCTGCTGCGTGTCCAGCCCCCCCCTCACCTGCTGCGTGTCCAGCCCCCCCCCTCACCTGCTGCGTGTCCAGCCCCCCCTCACCTGCTGTGTGTCCAGCCCCGCCCCCCTCACCTGCTGTGTGTCCAGCCCCCCCTCACCTGCTGTGTCCAGCCCCCCCCTCACCTGCTGTGTCCAGCCCCCCCCCCCCACCTGCTGTGTGTCCAGCCCCCCCCCTCACCTGATGTGTGTCCAGCCCCCCCCCTCACCTGCTGCGTGTCCAGCCCCTCCCCCTCACCTGCTGTGTGTCCAGCCCCGCCCCCCTCACCTGCTGTGTGTCCAGCCCCCCCTCACCTGCTGTGTGTCCAGCCCCCCCCCTCACCTGCTGTGTCCAGCCCCCCCCCTCACCTGCTGTGTGTCCAGCCCCCCCCCCCTCACCTGCTGTGTCCAGCCCCCCCCCTCACCTGCTGTGTGTCCAGCCCCCCCCCCCTCACCTGCTGTGTGTCCAGCCACCCCCCCTCCCCTGCTGTGTGTCCGGCCT